>NW_028225519.1:237500-275000 GCF_052327205.1 Somniosus microcephalus
TATGGGGAGAGAGCAGTGCAGTGGGATTAGTTTGGGAATTGATACAGGGCTATGGGGTGAGAGCGGGGCAGTGTGATTTGTTTGGGATTGATACAGGGCTATGGGGAGAGAGCGGGCAGTGGGATTAGTTTGGGGATTGATACAGGGCTATGGGGCGTGAGCGGGGCAGTGGGATTAGTTTGGGATTGATACAGGGCTAGAGGGAGAGAGCGGGGCAGTGGGATTAGTTTGGGATTGATACAGGGCTATGGGGAGAGAGCGGGGCAGTGGGATTAGTTTGGGATTGATACAGGGCTATGGGGAGAGAGCGGGGCAGTTGGATTAGTTTGGGATTGATAAAGGGCTATGGGGAGAGAGCGGGGCAGTGGGATTATTTTTGGGGATTGATACAGGGCTATGGGGAGAGAGCGGGGCAGTGGGATTAGTTTGGGATTGATGCAGGACTATGGGAAGAGAGCGGGGCAGTGGGATTCATTTAGGATTGATACAGGGCTATGGGGTGAGAGCAGGGCAGTCTGATTAGTTTGGGATTGATACAGGGTTATTGGGAGCGAGCGAGGCATTGGGAATAGTTTGGGATTGATACAGGGCTATCGGGAGAGATCGGGGCAGTGTGATTAGTTTGGGATAGATACAGGGCTATGGGGAGAGAGTGGGGCTTTGGGATTAGTTTGGGATTGATACAGGGCTATGGGGAGAGAGCGGTGCAGTGGGGTTAGTTTGGATATAACACAGGGCTATGGGAAGAAAGCGGGGCAGTGGGCTTACATTGGGGACTGATACAGGGCTATGGGGAGAGAGCGGGGCAGTGGGATTTGTTTGGATATAACACAGGGCTATGGGGAGAAAGCAGGGCAGTGGACTTGCGTTGGGGATTGATACAAGGCTATGGGGAGAGAGCGGGGCAGTGGGATTTGTTTGGGATTGATACAGGGCTATGGGGAGAAAGCGGGGCAGTGGGATTAATTTGGGGATTGATACAGGGCTATGGGGAGAAAGCGGGGCAGTGGGATTAGTTTGGATATAACACAGGGCTATGGGGAGAAAGCGGGCAGTGGGATTTGTTTCGATATAACACAGGGCTATGGGGAGAAAGCGGGCAGTGTGCTTACGTTGGGGATTGATACAGGGCTATGGGGAGAGAGCAGGGCAGTGGAAATAGTTTGTGATTGATACAGGGCTATGGGGAGAAAGCAGGGCAGTGGGATTAGTTTGGAGATTGATACAGGGCTATGGGGAGAGAGCGCGGCAGTGGGATTAGGTTGGGGACTGATACAGGGCTATGGGGAGAGAGCGAGGCAGTGGGATTAGGTTGGCGATTGATAAAGGGCTAACAGGAGAGAGCAGGGCAGTGGGATTAGTTTGGGACTGAGACAGAGGGTTGTCAAGTAGCTGTTCCCAGTCCACTTTGGACAGATCCTGCCTTGTCGTTTTAAAATCGGCCTGTTGTTTGCTAAATTTCCCCACTGAACTCATTGTTAATCTGCTTTATCATAACGTGCCTGGATCTCCTGGTATATTTCAATACTGAACCTCGGTAGATTAAATAAAAGTGTTACCGTGATTTGATTTAAATGCAGAGGAGGGATTCACATGCGGATGAATGTTGGTCTGCAGATATCTGGGTACACCTTAGAAAAATGAAGCAAATAAAAGACAATTAAAGTCTGTTCTGGGTATTCTTACTGAGATTTGAATGAATTTTAGGCCGTGAGACTCACTGTCTTATACACAGGAGTGAAGGATTACATCAAACAAAGATAATGGCCCTGAAATCGTGGTCTCCGTACCAACGACTTAGGCCTTGGTAGAGGCCCCGCAAGTTCCGTGTTTCCGTCTGCGCTGTGTATGCGCTGAATCCCCGGACTTGCAATCTATCAAGGTTTGCTACAGAATCGATAGAGTAAAGCTGTCTTTAAACCAGCCCATCAAAAACTCCCAGGGCAGGAACAAGACGGGTTAGATACAGAGTGAAGCTACCTCTACACTGTCCCATCAAACACTCCCAAGGCAGGTACTGCACGGGTTAGATACAGAGTAAAGCTCCCTCTACGCTGTCCCATCAAACACTCCCAAGGCAGGTACAGCACGGGTTAGATATAGAGTAATGCTCCCTCTACACTGTCCCATCAAACACTCCCAAGGGAGGTACTGCACGGGTTAGATACAGAGTAAAGCTCCCTCTACGCTGTCCCATCAAACACTCCCAAGGCAGGTACAGCACGGGTTAGATATATATAGTAATGCTCCCTCTACACTGTCCCATCAAACACTCCCAAGGGAGGTACTGCACGGGTTAGATACAGACAAAAAGCTCCCTCTGCACTGTCCCATCAAACATTCCCAAGGCAGGTGCTGCACGGGTTAGATATATATAGTAATGCTCCCTCTACACTGTCCCATCAAACACTCCCAGGGCTATGGGGAGAGAACGTGGCAGTGGGGTTAGTTTGGGAATGATGCAGGGCTATGGGCAGAGAGTGGGGCAGAGGAGGGATTAGTTTGGAATTGATGCAGGGCTATTGGGAAAAGTTTGGGATTGATGCAGGGCTATGGGGAGAGAGCGGGGCAGTGGGATTAGTTTGGGATTGATTCAGGGCTATGGGGGGAGAGCAGGGCAGTGGGATTAGTTTGGGATCAAGACAGAGCTATGGGGGGAAAGCGAGGCAGTGGGATTAGTTTGGGATTGATACAGGGCTATGGGGAGAGAGCGGGGCAGTGGGATTAGTTTGGGGATTGATACAGGGTATGGGGAGAGAGCGGGGCAGTGTGATTAGTTTGGGATTGATACAGGGCTATGGGGTTTTGCATATTCCACATGTCCTGTGCTTGAAGTCTCTGACCTTGGCCAGACATTGTTTAAGCATTTCATTGTCTTGGTCTGTTTACTATGGACACCTTTAGCTGTTTTTGATGTACACAGGATGCAACAGATCAGAAAAACCTCCATTCAACAATGCGAACTCCTGTCTCTGCAAAGACATCATACTGTTCCACAATGCAGGAATGTCGCAAACAGCTTTTGATAGCTGAGATCAACTTTAACCATTCAAACCTTTCAGGTAAAGAAGCTTCTAGATTCCGAGCCACAAATTGAATCGTTTAAGACAGAAAGAATGTCACAGAAATGTGATTTATTGCTGTTATTTTACAATTTACAAATATACACACAATTTGTGTCACTGAATTATAAACAAAAAGCAGGCAAAGCTATGACTTAACAGAAATAAACACTTGTTTTTCTTCCTGGACAGCAAAACCAGTCAGACTGACTTGCAAATGTTTACTGATATGTTGACGTAAAGATTTATAATTTACCAATTTCGCTTCTAATGTTTTTCTCTCAAACATTCTCCACAATATTAATCCCTGCTCTTGTCACAAGGAGTGTTGAATTATTTTAGGTACTTCGCAATTAAAAGCAGGAAACAAACTTCATTATACTCACAAATTTTAATCTCCTATTTCAAACATTCAAACCAAATCAAATTGTACGTTATCACTTTAATCAAAGTATTTTCTGTGTCTCTCTCAATAAACAAAGAGTGGTTTCTTCTAAAGTAGCTTCCTGCAATTTTTATACATCATTACATAACTCTTGCTTCAATTAACACTCCACTAAATGTTTAAGAGGAAATCTATATTTACGTTATTCCTGCGACTTGTTAGGACTATCGAACGACAGACATTATAAAATGGTTTGTGTTTTTCCCCTTTCTTGGTTCTCTTCCTAAATGTCTTAATGGTATATTTTTAAAATGTCATTAAAAAGTAATATGTAACTCCTACAAATCCCCCCCTACCTTCCCCCTCCTCAACACCATGGTTGCATGTTTGTGTAAAGCTACTCACTTCAGTCAATCACTCAAAATCAAATCTTGAGATATTTCAATTTGAAAACATTTTAACCATTTCAGAGCTCTTTAAAAGCGTTTAGACTTCAAGACCTGGTTGAAACTTGTTTAGGTGAGGGGGAAATTGGCTTTTGCTTCAGTCTCTTCCAAAATCATGTTCGAAACTTAGGTGGAAAAAGTGCTTTTTACACTCATTTTTGGTGAAAAGTTCATTAAAAATCTTTAAATTCTTTCAAGTCTCACTAGAGCTTTGACAGAAGAAGTTGCTCCAAGTTTCTCCTTCCCCCTTCAATGCTGTTGTTAAACATCCAACAAAATAAAGTCTAATTCCAAACGGAGCTCCAATCAGAAAGTGAATAAAGTGGTTAAACTTCCTAAGAAGGCGGCGAGGTAATCTATCCCCAGCCTTGGCGATGAGTTGGGATCAGTTTTTGGAGATGTTGTTTCCTCTTTTTCTGTTGCCGTTACCTCCGTCTCTGAGGTACAAACGGGGGCACAAACTATTTCCCTTTCTCGCAACATAATTTAAATAACCCTGGCTGATTTCCCTCCCTCTCTAACCCAGGGTTCACTGGACAGTGATCAGGAGCAGGAACCCTGGCTGATTTCCCCACTCTCTAACCCAGGGGTCACTGGATAGTGATCAGGAGCATGAACCCTGGATGATTTCCCCTCTCTCTAACCCAGGGGTCACTGGACAGTGATCAGGAGCAGGAACCCTGGCTGATTTCCCCTCTCTCTCTAACCCAGGGGTCACTGGACAGTGATCAGGAGCAGGAACCCTGGCTGATTTCCCCTCTCTCTAACCCAGGGGTCACTGGATACTGATCAGGAGCAGGAACCCTGGCTGATTTCCCCTCTCTCTAACCCAGGGGTCACTGGACAGAGATCAGGAGCACGAACCCTGGCTGATTTCCCCTCTCTCTAACCCAGGGGTCACTGGAGTCACTGGACAATGATCAGGAGCATGAACCCTGGCTGATTTCCCCGTTCTCTAACCCAGGGGTCACTGGATAGTGATCAGGAGCAGGAACCCAGGCTGATTTCCCCTCTCTCTCCAGCCCAGGGGTCACTGGACTGTGATCAGGAGCAGGATCCCTGGCTGATTTCACCTGTCTCTCTAACCCAGGGGTCACTGGGCAGTGATCAGGAGCAGGAACCTAGGCTGATTTCCCCTCTCTCTAACCCAGGGGTCACTGGACAGTGATCAGGAGCATGAATCCTGGCTGATTTCCCTCTCTCTCTAACCCAGGGGTCACTGGGCAGTGATCAGGAGCAGGAACCCTGGCTGATTTCCCTTCTCTCTAACCCAGGGGTCACTGGATAGTGATCAGGAGCAGGAACCCTGGCTGATTTCCTCCTCTCTCTAACTCAGGGGTCACTGGATAGTGATCAGGAGCACGAACCCTGGCTGATTTCCCCTCTCTCTCTAACATAGTGGTCACTGGACTGTGATCAGGAGCAGGAACCCTGGCTGATTTCACCTCTCTCTCTAACCCAGGGGTCACTGGACTGTGATCAGGAGCATGAACCCTGGCTGATTTCACCTCTCTCTCTAACCCAGTCGTCACTGGACAATGATCAGGAGCAGGAACTCTGGCTGATTTCCCCTCTCTCTAACCCAGGGTTCACTGGATACTGATCAGGAGCATGAACCCTGGCTGATTTCCCCTTTCTCTCTAACCCAGGGGTCACTAGACTGTGATCAGGAGCAGGAACCCTGGCTGATTTCACCTGTCTCTCTAACCCAGGGGTCACTGGACAGTGATCAGGAGCAGGAACCCTGGCTGATTTCCCCTCTCTCTAACCCAGGGGTCACTGGACAGCGATCAGGAGCAGGAACCCTGGCTGATTTCCTCTCTCTCTCTAACCCAGGGGTCACTGGACTGTGATCAGGAGCAGGAGCCCTGGCTGATTTCCCCTCTCTCTAACCCAGGGGTCACTGGACAGCGATCAGGAGCAGGAACCCTGGCTGATTTCCTCTCTCTCTCTAACCCAGGGGTCACTGGACTGTGATCAGGAGCAGGAGCCCTGGCTGATTTCCTCTCTCTCTCTCTAACCCAGGGGTCACTGTGCAGTGATCAGGAGCAGGAACCCTGGCTGATTTCCCGTCTCTCTAACCCAGGGGTCACTGGATAGTGATCAGGAGCAGGAACCCTGGCTGATTTCCTCCTCTCTCTAACTCAGGGGTCACTGGATAGTGATCGGGTGCAGGAACCCTGGCTGATTTCCCCTCTCTCTCTAACCCAGGGGTCACTGGACAATGATCAGGAGCAGGAACCCTGGCTGATTTCCCCTTTCTCTCTAACACAGGGGTCACTGGACAGTGATCAGGAGCAGGAACCCTGGCTGGTACCCCCTCTCTCTAACTCAGGGGTCACTGGATAGTGATCAGGAGCTGGAACCCAGGCTGATTTCCCTCTCTCTCTAACCCAGGGGTCACTGCACTGTGATCAGGAGCATGAACCCTGGCTGATTTCCCCTCTCTCTAACCCAGGGATCACTGGGCAGTGATCAGGAGCAGGACCCCTGGCTGATTTCCCCTCTCTCTAATCCAGGGGTCACTGGGCAGTGATCAGGAGCAGGAACCCTGGCTGATTTCCCCTCTCTCTAACCCAGGGGTCACTGGGCAGTGATCAGGAGCAGGAACCCTGGCTGATTTCCCCTCTCTTTAACCCAGGGGTCACTGGACAGTGATCAGGAGCAGGAACCCTGGCTGATTTCCCTCTCTCTCTCACCCAGGGGCCACTGGACTGTGATCAGGAGCTGGAACCCTGGCTGATTTCCCCTCTCTCTGTCCCTCTCTCTCTCTGTCGCTCTCTCTCTCTGTCCCTCTCTCTCTCTCTCTCTGTCCCTCTCTCTCTCTGTCCCTCTCTCTCTCTCTGTCCCTCTCTCTGTCTCTCTCTCTCTGTCCCCCTCTCTCTCTCTGTCTCTCTCTCTCTCTGTCTCTCTCTCTCTCTCTCTCTCTGTCCCTCTCTGTCTCTCTCTCTCTCTCTGTCCCTCTCTCTGTCCCTCTCTCTCTCTGTCCCTCTCTCTCTCTGTCCCTCTCTCTCTGTCTCTCTCTCTCTCTGTCCCTCTCTCTCTCTGTCCCTCTCTCTCTCTGTCCTTCTCTCTCTCTGTCCTTCTCTCTCTCTGTCCCTCTCTCTCTCTGTCTCTCTCTCTCTCTGTCTCTCTCTCTCTCTCTCTGTCCCTCTCTTTCTCTGTCCCTCTCTCTCTCTGTCCCTCTCCCTCTCTCTATCTCTCTCTCTCTCTGTCCGTCTCTCTCTCTGTCCATCTCTCTCTCTGTCCCTCTCTCTCTCTGTCTCTCTCTCTCTCTCTCTCTCTCTGTCTCTCTCTCTTTGTCTCTGTCTCTCTCTCTCTCTCTCTCTCTCAAAATTCAAATTCAAATGCTTTATTGGCATGAAAGTTTACAGGGAACCATATTGCCAAAGCTTACATAACAAAAAGAACAGGTTTCCAACATTCTGTAGGTGTCAAACGTTTTTGACCCTCGTTGGGTACAGACAGTATTAATTTTAAACAGTCGTTGACCCTCGTTGGGTGCATTCAGTATTAATTTAAAACAGTCTTTGGGTACATTCGGTATTAATTTAAACATTTTTAGAGTCTCTCTCTCTCTCTCTCTTTCTCTGTCCCTCTCTCTCTTTGTCTCTCTGTCTCTCTCAATTCAATTCAATTCAATTCAAATCGCTTTATTGGCATGATAAGGTACATCTTATGTTGCCAAAGCATCAAAATACATTTATGGTTGAACACATAAACGCAGTTCTATTCATACAGTGAAAAACAGGTATATCCCTGAGTGTATAAATATACATTCGCATTATTTATATATACTCTTTTCTTAGGTTTACTGGTTGTCCCTCTGTTCATGGCAAGCTGTAACATAGTGTGCTGCCAGTGCTACACAGCTTCTCTCCTCCCCCAGTAGGTATGGGAGTTTTTGGTCGTCATTCAGATTTCTGAATTCAGGGCATATTTGTGAGAATTTTTGTTAGAAATTCTCCCGGATGCCCTGATATTTTCCACAGGCTGTGAGGAAGTGCATCTCTGTCTCCACTACTCCCTGACTGCAGTGAGAGCATATCCTGTCCTCTCTTGGCAGCCTGGTCTGCCTGTGTCTGCCTTTTTTGATCTCTGTCCCTCTCTCTCTCTGTCCCTCTCTCTCTCTCTCTCTCTCTCTCTGTCTCTCTCTCTCTCTGTCTCTCTCTCTCTCTCTCTGTCCCTCTCTCTCTCTGTCCCTCGCTCTCCCTCTCTCTCTCTCTCTGTCCCTCTCTCTCTCTGTCCCTCTCTCTCTCTGTCCCTCTCTCTCTCTCTGTCCCTCTCTCTCCCTCTCTGTCTCTCTCTCTGTCTCTCTCTCTCTCTCTCTCTGTCCCTCTCTCTCTCTGTCCCTCTCTCTCTCTCTATCCCTCTCTCTCTCTGTCTCTCTTTCTCTCTCTCTCTGTCCCTCTCTCTCTCTCTCTCTCTCTGTCCCTCTCTCTCTCTGTCCCTCTCTCTCTCTGTCCCTCTCTCTCTCTGTCCCTCTCTCTCTCTGTCCCTCTCGCTCTCTGTCCCTCTCTCTCTCTGTCCCTCTCTCTCTCTGTCCCTCTCTCTCTCTGTCCCTCTCTCTCTCTGTCCCTCTCTCTCTGTCCCTCTCTCTCTCTGTCCCTCTCTCTCTCTGCCTCTCTCTCTGTCTCTTTCTCTCTGTCTCTCTCTCTTTTGGGATTGATACAGGGCTATCGGGAGAGAGTGGGACAGTGGGATTACTTTGGGATTGATTTTGGGCTATGGGGAGAGAGCGTGGCAGTGGGATTAGTTTCAGGATTGATACAGGGCTGTGGGGAGAGAGTGGGGCAGTGGGATTAGTTTGCGGATTGATACAGGGCTATGGGGAGAGCGCGGGGCAGTGGGATTAGTTTGGGATTGATACAGGACTATGGGGAGAGAGCGGGGCAGTGGGATTAGATTGGGATTGATACAGGGCTATGGGGAGAGAGCTGGGCAGTGGGATTAGTTTGGCGATTGATACAGGGCTATCGGGAGTGAGCGGGGCACTGGGATTAGTTTGGGATTGATACAGGGCTATGGGGAGAGAGCGGGGCAGTGGGATTAGTTTGCGGATTGATACAGGGCTATGGGGAGAGAGCGGGGCAGTGGGATTAGTTTGGGGATTGATACAGGGCTATGGGGAGAGAGCGGGGCAGTTTGATTAGTTTGGGAATTGATACAGGGCTATGGGGTGAGAGCGGGGCAGTGTGATTTGTTTGGGATTGATACAGGGCTATGGGGAGAGAGTGGGCAGTGGGATTAGTTTGGGGATTGATACAGGGTTATGGGGAGAGAGCGGGGCAGTGTGATTAGTTTGGGATTGATACAGGGCAATCGGGAGAGAGCGGGGCAGTGGGATTAGTTTGGATATAACACAGGGCTATGGGGAGAAAGCAGGGCACTGGACTTACGTTGGGGATTGATACAGGGCTATGGGGAGAGAGCGGGGCAGTGGGATTTGTTTGGGATTGATACAGGGCTATGGGGAGAAAGCGGGGCAGTGGGATTAATTTGGGGATTGATACAGGACTATGGGGAGAAAGCGGGGCAGTGGGATTAGTTTGGATATAACACAGGGCTATGGGGAGAAAGCGGGCAGTGGGATTTGTTTGGATATAACACAGGGCTATGGGGAGAAAGCGGGCAGTGGGCTTACGTTGGGGATTGATACAGGGCTATGGGGAGAGAGCAGGGCAGTGGAAATAGTTTGTGATTGATACAGGGCTATGGGGAGAAAGCAGGGCAGTGGGATTAGTTTGTGATTGATACACGGCTATGGGGAGAGAGCGCGGCAGTGGGATTAGTTTGGAGATTGATACAGAGCTATGGGGAGAGAGCGCGGCAGTGGGATTAGGTTGGGGACTGATACAGAGCTATGGGGAGAGAGCGAGGCAGTGGGATTAGGTTGGGGACTGATACAGAGCTATGGGGAGAGAGCGGGGCAGTGGGATTAGGTTGGGGACTGATACAGGGCTATAGGGAGAGAGCGGGGCAGTGGGATTAGGTTGGGGACTGATACAGGGCTATAGGGAGAGAGCGGGGCAGTGGGATTAGGTTGGCGATTGATAAAGGGCTAACAGGAGAGAGCAGGGCAGTGGGATTAGTTTGGGACTGAGACAGAGGGTTGTCAAGTAGCTGTTCCCAGTCCACTTTGGACAGATCCTGCCTTATCATATTAAAATCGGCCTGTTGTTTGCTAAATTTCCCCACTGAACTCATTGTTAATCTGCTTTATCAAAATGTGCCTGGATCTCCTGGTATATTTCAATACTGAACCTCGGTAGATTAAATAAAAGTGTTACTGTGATTTGATTTAAATGCAGAGGAGGGATTCACATGCGGATGAATGTTGGTCTGCAGATATCTGGGTACACCTTAGAAAAATGAAGCAAATAAAAGACAATTAGTCTGTTCTGGGTATTCTTACTGAGATTTGAATGAATTTTAGGCCGTGAGACTCACTGTCTTATACACAGGAGTGAAGGATTACATCAAACAAAGATAATGGCCCTGAAATCATGGTCTCCGTACCAACGACTTAGGCCTTGGTAGAGGCCCCGCAAGTTCCGTGTTTCCGTCTGCGCTGTGTATGCGCTGAATCCCCGGACTTGCAATCTATCAAGGTTTGCTACAGAATCGATAGAGTATAGCTCTCTTTAAACCAGCCGATCAAAAACTCCCAGGGCAGGAACAAGACGGGTTAGATACAGAGTGAAGCTCCCTCTACACTGTCCCATCAAACACTCCCAAGGCAGGTACTGCACGGGTTAGATACAGAGTAAAGCTCCCTCTACGCTGTCCCATCAAACACTCCCAAGGCAGGTACAGCACGGGTTAGATATAGAGTAATGCTCCCTCTACACTGTCCCATGAAACACTCCCAAGGCAGGTACCGCACAGGTTAGATACAGACAAAAAGCTGCCTCTACACTGTCCCATCAAACATTCCCAAGGCAGGTGCTGCACGGGTTAGATATATATAGTAATGCTCCCTCTACACTGTCCCATCAAACACTCCCAGGGCGATGGGGAGAGAGCGGGGCAGTGGGATTAGATTGGGGATTGATACAGGGCTATGGGGAGTCAGCAGGGCAGTGGGATTAGTTTGGGGATTGATACAGGGTATGGGGAGAGAGCGGGGCAGTGGGATTAGTTTGGGGATTGATACAGGGCTATGGGGAGAGAGCAGGACAGTGGGATTAGTTTGGGGATTGATACAGGGCTATGGGGATAGAGCGGGGCAGTGGGATTAGTTTGGAATTGATACAGTGCTCTGGGGAGAGAGCAGGGCAGTGAGATTAGTTTGGGATTGTTGCAGGGCTATGGGGAGAGAGCGGGGCATTGGGATTAGTTTGGGGATTGAAACGGCTATGGGGAGAGAGCGGGGCATTGGGATTAGTTTGGGATTGATACAGGACTATGGGGAGAGAGTGGGGCTTTGGGATTTGTTTTGGATTGATACAGGGCTATCGGGAGTGGGCGGGGCACTGGGATTTGTTTGGATATAACACAGGGCTATGGGGAGAAAGCAGGGCAGTGGACTTACGTTGGGGATTGATACAGGGCTATGGGGAGAGAGCGGGGCAGTGGGATTTGTTTGGGATTGATACAGGGCTATGGGGAGAAAGCGGGGCAGTGGGACTAATTTGGGGATTGATACAGGGCTATGGGGAGAAAGCGGGGCAGTGGGATTAGTTTCTCCCTCTCTCTGTCCCTCTCTCTCTGTCCCTCTCTCTCTGTCCCTCTCGCTCTCTCTCTCTCTCTCTCTCTCTGTCTCTCTCTCTCTCTGTCCCTCTCGCTCTGTCTCTCTCTCTCTCTGTCCCTCTCTCTCTCTGTCCCCCTCTCTCTGTCTCTCTCTCTCTCTGTCCCTCTCTCTCTGTCTCTCTCTCTCTCTCTATCCCTCTCACTCTCTGTCTCTCTCTCTCTGTCCCTCTCTCTCTCTGTCCCTCTCTCTGTCTCTCTCTCTCTGTCCCTCTCTCTCTCTCAATTCAATTCAATTCAATTTTTTTCAATTCAAATGCTTTATTGGCATGAAAGTTTACAGAGAACCATATTGCCAAAGCTTACATAGCAAAAAGGTACAGTTTTCCAACATTCTGTAGGTGTCAATCGATTTGACATTTGTTGGGTACATACAATATTACTTTTAAACAATATTAATTTTAAACAGTCTTTCTACTTCATTTGGTACGTTCAATATTAATTTTAAACAGTCTTAATTTTAAACAGTCCTCAGGTTGTGACATGTTGTTACATATTTGGCCCCAAGGTATGGTCTGTCTCCTTCTCCTAGGACTAATCTCAATTTTGACAGGTCATCCAATTCTTTGAAATCTGGGGTTGTTTGGCTTAGCTTGTTGAATAATATGTTTCTTGATGTGTTGAATTTTTCGCATTTTAGGAGGAAATGCATTTCTGTTTCAACCTCGCCGGCCAGACATTGATCGCATATTCTATTCTCTCTGTCTCTGACTCTCTGTCTCTGACTCTCTGTCTCTCTCTCTCTGTCTCTCTCTCTCTGTCCCTCTCTCTCTCTCTGTCCCTCTCTCTCTCTCTCTGTCCCTCTCTCTGTCCCTCTCTCTCTCTGTCCCTCTCTCTCTGTCCCTCTCTCTCTGTATCTCTCTCTCTGTCGCTCTCTCTCTCTGTCGCTCTCTCTCTCTGTCGCTCTTTCTCTCTGTCCCTCTCTCTCTCTCTGTCCCTCTCTCTCTCTGTCCCTCTCTCTCTCTGTCCCTCTCTCTGTCTCTGTCTCTCTCACTCTCTGTCTCTCTCTCTCTCTGTCTGTCTCTCTCTCTCTGTCCCTCTCTCTCTCTGTCCCTCTCTCTCTCTGTCCCTCTCTGTCTCTCTCTCTGTCCCTCTCTCTCTCTGTCCCTCTCTCTCTCTGTCCCTCTCTCTCTCTGTCCCTCTATCTCTCTGTCCCTCTCTCTCTCTCTGACCCTCTCTCTCTCTGTCCCTCTCTCTCTGTCTCTCTCTCTCTCTGTCTCTCTCTCTCTCTGTCTCTCTCTCTCTCTGTCCCTCTCTCTCTCTGTCCCTCTCTCTCTCTGTCCCTCTCTCTCTCTGTCTCTCTCTCTGTCTCTCTCTGTCCCTCTCTCTCTCTGTCCCTCTCTCTCTCTGTCCCTCTCTCTCTCTGTCTCTCTCTCTGTCTCTCTCTCTCTGTCCCTCTCTCTCTCTGTCCCTCTCTGTCTCTCTCTCTCTCTCTCTCTCTCTCTGTCCCTCTCTCTCTCTGTCCCTCTCTCTGTCCCTCTCTCTCTCTCTGTCTCTCTCTCTCTCTCTGTCCCTCTCTCTCTCTGTCCCTCTCTCTCTCTGTCCCTCCCTCTCTCTCTCTGTCTGCCTCTCTCTCTGTCCCTCTCTCTCTCTGTCTCTCTCTCTCTGTCTCTCTCTCTCTCTCTCTTTCTCTGTCTCTCTCTGTCACTCTCTCTCTCTGTCCCTCTCTCTCTGTCCCTCTCTCTCTGTCCCTCTCTCTCTCTGTCCCTCTCTCTCTCTGTCCCTCTCTCTCTCTGTCCCTCGCTCTCTCTGTCCCTCTCTTTCTCTCTGTCCCTCTCTCTCTGTCCCTCTCTCTCTGTCTCTCTCTCTCTCTGTCCCTCTCTCTCTTTGTCTCTCTATCTCTGTCCCTCTCTCTCTCTGTCCCTCTCTCTCTCTGTCTCTCTATCTCTGTCCCTCTCTCTCTCTGTCCCTCTCTCTCTCTGTCCCTCTCTCTCTCTGTCCCTCTCTCTCTCTGTCCCTCTCTCTCTCTGTCCCTCTCACTCTCTGTCCCGCTCTCTCTCTGTCCCTCTCTCTCTCTGTCCCTCTCTCTCTCTCTGTCCCTCTCTCTCTCTGTCCCTCTCTGTCTCTCTCTCTGTCCCTCTCTCTCTCTGTCCCTCTCTCTCTGTCCCTCTATCTCTCTGTCCCTCTCTATCTCTCTGTCCCTCTCTCTCTCTCTGTCCCTCTCTCTCTCTCTGACCCTCTCTCTCTCTCTGTCCCTCTCTCTCTGTCTCTCTCTCTGTCCCTCTCTCTCTCTGTCCCTCTCTCTCTCTGTCCTTCTCTCCCTCTCTCTCTCTGTCCCTCTCTCTCTCTGTCCCTCTCTCTCTCTGTCCCTCTCTCTCTCTGTCCCTCTCTCTCTCTGTCCCTCTCTCTGTACCTCTCTCTGTACCTCTCTCTGTACCTCTCTCTCTCTGTCCCTCTCTCTCGCTGTCCCTCTCTCTCTCTGTCCCTCTCTCTGTCTGTCTCTCCCTCTCTCTGTCTCTCTCTCTCTGTCCCTCTCTATCTGTCCCTCTCTCTCTCTCTGTCTCTGTCCCTCTCTATCTGTCTCTCTCTCCCTGTCTCTCTCTCCCTCTCTCTCTCTGTCCCTCTCTCTCTCTGTCCCTCTCTCTCTCTGTCCCTCTCTCTCTCTGTCCCTCTCTCTCTCTGTCTTTCTCTCTCTGTCTCTCTCTCTTTTGGGATTGATACAGGGCTATCGGGAGAGAGTGGGACAGTGGGATTACTTTGGGATTGATTTTGGGCTATGGGGAGAGAGCGTGGCAGTGGGATTAGTTTCAAGATTGATACAGGGCTGTGGGGAGAGAGTGGGGCAGTGGGATTAGTTTGCGGATTGATACAGGGCTATGGGGAGAGCGCGGGGCAGTGGGATTAGTTTGGGGATTGATACAGGGCTGTGGGGAGAGAGCGGGGCAGTGGGATTAGTTTGGGGATTGATACAGGGCTGTGGGGAGAGAGTGGGGCAGTGGGATTAGTTTGCGGATTGATACAGGGCTATGGGGAGAGCGCGGGGCAGTGGGATTAGTTTGGGATTGATACAGGACTATGGGGAGAGAGCGGGGCAGTGGGATTAGATTGGGATTGATACAGGGCTATGGGGAGAGAGCGGGGCAGGGGGATTAGTTTGGGATTGATACAGGGATATGGGGAGTGAGCGGGGCAGTGGGATTAGTTTGGGGATTGATACAGGGCTATGGGGAGTGAGCGGGGCAGTGGGATTAGTTTGGGGATTGATACAGGGCTATGGGGAGAGAGCGGGGCAGTGTGATTAGTTTGGGATTGATACAGGACCATGGGGAGAGAGCGGGGCAGTGTGATTAGTTTGGGATTGATACAGGGCTATCGGGAGAGAGTGGGACAGTGGGATTACTTTGGGATTGATTTTGGGCTATGGGGAGAGAGCGTGGCAGTGGGATTAGTTTCAGGATTGATACAGGGCTGTGAGGAGAGAGTGGGGCAGTGGGATGAGTTTGCGGATTGATACAGGGCTATCGGGAGAGAGCAGGGCAGTGAGATTAGTTTGGGATTGATACAGGGCTATCGGGAGTGAGCGGGGCAGTGGGATTAGTTTGGGATTGATACAGGACTATGGGGAGAGAGTGGGGCTTAGGGATTCGTTTTGGATTGATACAGGGCTATCTGGAGTGAGCGGGGCACTGGGATTAGTTTGGGAATTGATACAGGGCTATGGGGAGAGAGCGGGCAGTGGGATTAGTTTGGGGATTGATACAGGGCTATGGGGAGAGAGCGGGGCAGTGTGTTAGTTTGGGATTGATACAGGGCTATGGGGAGAGAGCGGGGCAGTGGGATTAGTTTGGGATTGATACACGGCTATGGGGAGAGAGCGGGGCAGTTGGATTAGTTTGGGATTGATAAAGGGCTATGGGGAGAGCAGGGCAGTGGGATTATTTTTGGGGATTGATACAGGGCTATGGGGAGAGAGCGGGGCAGTGTGATTAGTTTGGGATTGATACAGGGCTATGGGAAGAGAGCGTGGCAGTGGGATTAGTTTAGGATTGATGTAGGGCTATGGGGTGAGAGCAGGGCAGTCTGATTAGTTTGGGATTGATACAGGGTTATCGGGAGCGAGCGAGGCATTGGGAATAGTTTGGGATTGATACAGTGCTATCGGGAGAGATCAGGGCAGTGGGATTAGTTTGGATATAACACAGGGCTATGGGGAGAAAGCGGGGCAGTGGGCTTACATTGGGGACTGATACAGGGCTATGGGGAGAGAGCGGGGCAGTGGGATTTGTTTGGATATAACACAGGGCTATGGGGAGAAAGCAGGGCAGTGGACTTGCGTTGGGGATTGATACAGGGCTATGGGGAGAGAGCGGGGCAGTGGGATTTGTTTGGGATTGATACAGGGCTATGGGGAGAAAGCGGGGCAGTGGGATGAATTTGGGGATTGATACAGGGCTATGGGGAGAAAGCGGGGCAGTGGGATTAGTTTGGATATAACACAGGGCTATGGGGAGAAAGCGGGCAGTGGGATTTGTTTGGATATAACACAGGGCTATGGGGAGAAAGCGGGCAGTGTGCTTACGTTGGGGATTGATACAGGGCTATGGGGAGAGAGCAGGGCAGTGGAAATAGTTTGTGATTGATACAGGGATATGGGGAGAGTGCGCGGCAGTGGGATTAGGTTGGGGACAGATACAGGGCTATGGGGAGAGAGCGGGGCAGTGGGATTAGGTTGGGGACTGATACAGGGCTACGGGGAGAGAGCGGGGTAGTGGGATTTGTTTGGGATTGATACAGTGCTATGGGGAGAAAGCGGGGCAGTGGGATTAGTTTCGGGATTGATACAGGACTATGGGGACAGAGTGGGGCTTTGGGATTAGTTTTGGATTGATACAGGGCTATCGGGAGTGAGCGGGGCACTGGGATTAGTTTGGGATTGATACAGGGCTATGGGGAGTGAGCGGGGCAGTGGGATTAGTTTGCGGATTGATACAGGGCTATGGGGAGAGAGCGGGGCAGTGGGATTAGTTTGGGGATTGATACAGGGCTATGGGGAGAAAGCGGGGCAGTTTGATTAGTTTGGGGATTGATACAGGGCTATGTAGAGATCGGGGCAGTGGGATTAGTTTGGGATTGATACAGGGCTATGGGGAGAGAGCGGGGCAGTGGGATTAGTTTGGGAACCCGTTGGGTTAGAGAGAGGGGAAATCAGCCAGGGTTCCTGCTCCTGATCACTGCCCAGTGACCCCTGGGTTAGAGAAAGAGGGGAAATCAGCCAGGGTTCCTGCTCCTGATCACTATCCAGTGACCTAGAGAGAGGGAAATCAGCCAGGATTCATGCTCCTGATCACTGTCCAGTGACCCCTGGGCTGGAGAGAGGGGGGAAATCAGCCAGGGTTCATGCTCCTGATCACTATCCAGTGACCCCTGGGTTAGAGAACGGGGAAATCAGCCAGGGTTCCTGCTCCTGGTCACTGCCCAGTGATCCCTGGGTTGGAGAGAGGGGAAAATCAGCCAGGGTTCCTGCTCCTGATCATTGTCCAGTGACCCCTGGGTTAGAGAGAGAGGGAAATCAGCCAGTGTTATTTAAATCATGTTGCGAGAAAGGGAAATAGTTTGTGCCCCCGTTTTTTACCTCAGGGTCTTAGAGACGGAGGGAACGGCAACAGAAAAAGAGGAAACAACATCTCCAAAAACTGATCCCAACTCATCGCCAAGGCTGGGGATAGATAACCTCGCCGCCTTCTTAGGAAGTTTAACCACTTTATTCACTTTCTGATTGGAGCTCCGTTTGGAATTAGACTTTATTTTGTCGGATGTTTAACGACAGCATTGAAGGGGGAAGGAGAAACTTGGAGCAACTTCTTCTGTCAAAGCTGCAGTGAGACTTGAAAGAATTTAAACATTTTTAATGAACTTTTCACCAAAAATGAGTGTAAAAAACACTTTTTCCCCCTAAGTTTCGAACATGATTTTGGAAGAGACTGAAGCAAAAGCCAATTTCCCCCTCACCTAAACAAGTTTCAACCAGGTCTTGAAGTCCAAACGCTTTTAAAGAGCTCTGAAATGGTTAAAATGTTTTCAAATTGAAATATCTCAAGGTTTGATTTTGAGTGATTGACTGAAGTGAGTAGCTTTACACAAACATGCAACCATGGTGTTGAGGAGGGGGAAGGTAGGGGAGGATTTGTAGGAGTTACATATTACTTTTTAATGACTTTTTAAAAATATACCATTAAGACATTTAGGAAGAGAACCAAGAAAGGGGAAAAACACAAACCATTTCATAATGTCTGTCGTTCGATAGTCCTAACAAGTCGCAGGAATAACGTAGATATAGATTTCCTCTTAAACATTTAGTGGAGTGTTAATTGAAGCAAGAGTTATGTAATGATGTATAAAAATTGCAGGAAGCTACTTTAGAAGAAACCACTCTTTGTTTATTGAGAGAGACACAGAAAATACTTTGATTAAAGTGATAACGTACAATTCGATTTGGTTTGAATGTTTGAAATAGGAGATTAAAATTTGTGAGTATAATGAAGTATGTTTCCTGCTTTTAATTGCGAAGTACCTAAAATAATTCAACACTCCTTGTGACAAGAGCAGGGATTAATATTGTGGAGAATGTTTGAGAGAAAAACATTAGAAGCGAAATTGGTAAATTATAAATCTTTACGTCAACATATCAGTAAACATTTGCAAGTCAGTCTGACTGGTTTTGCTGTCCAGGAAGAAAAACAAGTGTTTATTTCTGTTAAGTCATAGCTTTGCCTGCTTTTTTTGTTTATAATTCAGTGACACAAATTGTGTGTATATTTGTAAATTGTAAAATAACAGCAATAAATCACATTTCTGTGACATTCTTTCTGTCTTAAACGATTCAATTTGTGGCTCGGAATCTAGAAGCTTCTTTACCTGAAAAGTTTGAATGGTTAAAGTTGATCTCAGCTATCAAAAGCTGTTTGCGACATTCCTGCATTGTGGAACAGTATGATGTCTTTGCAGAGACAGGAGTTCGCATTGTTGAATGGAGGTTTTTCTGATCTGTTGCATCCTGTGTACATCAGAAACAGCTAAAGGTGTTCATAGTAAACAGACCAAGACAATGAAATGCTTAAACAATGTCTGGCCAAGGTCAGAGACTTCAAGCACAGGACATGTGGAATATACAAAACCCCATAGCCCTGTATCAATCCCAAACTAATCACACTGCCCCGCTCTCTCCCCATACCCTGTATCAATCCCGAAACTAATCCCACTGCCCCGCTCTCTCCCCATACCCTGTATCAATCCCCAAACTACTCCCACTGCCCTGCTGACTCCCCATAACCATGTATCAATCCCCAATCTAATCCCACTGCCCCGCTCTCTCCCCATAGCCCTGTATCAATCCCAAACTAATCCCACTGCCTCGCTTTCCCCCCATAACTCTGTCTTGATCCCAAACTAATCCCACTGCCCTGCTCTCCCCCCATAGCCCTGAATCAATCCCAAACTAATCCCACTGCCCCGCTCTCCCCATAGCCCTGCATCAATCCCAAACTTTTCCCAATAGCCCTGCATCAATTCCAAACTAATCCCTCCTCTGCCCATAGCCCTGAATCGTTCCCAAACTAACCCCACTGCCACGTTCTCTCCCCATAGCCCTGGGAGTATTTGATGGGACAGTGTAGAGGGGGCATTACTATATATATCTAACCCGTGCAGCACCTGCCTTGGGAATGTTTGATGGGACAGTGTAGAGGGAGCATTACTCTATATCTAACCCGTGCAGCACCTGCCTTGGGAATGTTTGATGGGACAGTGTAGAGGGAGCTTTACTCTGTATCTAACCCGTGCAGTACCTGCCTTGGGAGTGTTTGATGGGACAGTGTAGAGGGAGCTTCACTCTGTATCTAACCCGTGTTGTCCCTGCCCTGGGAGTTTTTGCTGGGCTGGTTTAAAGAGAGCTTTACTCTATCGATTCTGTGGCAAACCTTGATAGATTGCAAGTCCGGGGATTCAGCGCATACACAGCGCAGACGGAAACACGGAACTTGCGGGGCCTCTACCAAGGCCCAAGTCGTTGGTACGGAGACCATGATTTCAGGTCCATTATCTTTGTTTGATGTAATCCTTCACTCCTGTGTATAAGACAGTGAGTCTCACGGCCTAAAATTCATTCAAATCTCAGTAAGAATACCCAGAACAGACTTTAATTGTCTTTTATTTGCTTCATTTTTCTAAGGTGTACCCAGATATCTGCAGACCAACATTCATCCGCATGTGAATCCCTCCTCTGCATTTAAATCAAATCACGGTAACACTTTTATTTAATCTACCGAGGTTCAGTATTGAAATATACCAGGAGATCCAGGCACGTTTTGATAAAGCAGATTAACAATGAGTTCAGTGGGGAAATTTAGCAAACAACAGGCCGATTTTAATATGATAAGGCAGGATCTGTCCAAAGTGGACTGGGAACAGCTACTTGACAACCCTCTGTCTCAGTCCCAAACTAATCCCACTGCCCTGCTCTCTCCTGTTAGCCCTTTATCAATCGCCAACCTAATCCCACTGCCTCGCTCTCTCCCCGTAGCCCTGTATCAGTCCCCAACCTAATCCCACTGCCCCGCTCTCTCCCCATAGCCCTGTATCTGTCCCCAACCTAATCCCACTGCCGCGCACTCTCCCCATATCCCTGTATCAATCACAAACTATTTCCACTGCCCTGCTCTCTCCCCATAGCCCTGTATCAATCCCCAACGTAAGCACACTGCCCGCTTTCTCCCCATAGCCCTGTGTTATATCCAAACAAATCCCACTGCCCGCTTTCTCCCCATAGCCCTGTGTTATATCCAAACTAATCCCACTGCCCCGCTTTCTCCCCATAGCCCTGTATCAATCCCCAAATTCATCCCACTGCCCCGCTTTCTCCCCATAGCCCTGTATCAATCCCAAACAAATCCCACTGCCCCGCTCTCTCCCCATAGCCCTGTATCAATCCCCAACGCAAGTCCACTGCCCTGCTTTCTCCCCATAGCCCTGTGTTATATCCAAACAAATCCCACTGCCCCGCTCTCTCCCCATAGCCCTGTATCAGTCCCCAATGTAAGCCCACTGCCCCGCTTTCTCCCCATAGCCCTGTGTTATATCCAAACTAATCCCACTGCCCTGATCTCTCCCGATAGCACTGTATCAATCCCAAACTATTCCCAATGCCTCGCTCGCTCCCGATAACCCTGTATCAATCCCAAACTAATCAGACTGCCCTGCTCTCACCCCATAGCCCTACATCAATCCTAAACTAATCCCACTGCCACGCTCTCTTCCCATAGCCCTGTATCAATCCCAAACTAATCACACTGCCCCGCTCTCTCCCCATAGCCCTGTATCAATCCCCAAAAATAATCCCACTGCCCTGCTCTCCCCATAGCCCTTTATCAATCCCAAACTAATCCAACTGCCCCGCTCTCTCCCCATAGCCGTGTATCAATCCCAAACTAATCCCACTGCCCCGCTCTCTCCCCATAGCCCTGTATCAATCCCAAACTAACACACTGCCCCGCTCTCTCCCCATAGCCCTGTATCAATCCCCAAACTAATCCCACTGCCCGCTCTCTCCCCATAGCCCTGTATCAATTCCCAAACTAATCCCAGTGCCCCGCTCACTCCAGATAGCCCTGTATCAATCCAAAACGAATCCCTAAGCCCCACTCTCTCCCCATAGTCCTGTATCAATCCCAAACTAATCCCACTGCCCCGCTCACTCCCGATAGCCCTGTATCAATCCCAAACTAATCTCACTGCCCTGCTCTCTCCCGATAGCCCTGTATCAATCCGCAAACTCATCCCACTGCCCCACTCTCTCCTCACAGCCCTGTATCAATCCTGAAACTAATCCCACTGCCACGCTCTCTCCCCATAGCCCAAAATCAATCCCAAAGTAATCCCACTGTCCCACTCTCTCCCGATAGCCCTGTATCAATCCCAAACTAATCACACTGCCCCGCTCTCTCCCCATGGTCCTGTATCAATCCCAAACTAATCACACTGCCCCGCTCTCTCCCCATAGCCCTGTATCAATCCCCAAACTAATCCCACTGCCCCGCTCACTCCCCATAGCCCTGTATCAATCCCCAAACTAATCCCACTGCCCCGCTCACTCCCCATATCCCTGTATCAATCCCAAACTAATCCCCCTGCCCCGCTCTCTCCCCATAGCCCTGTATCAATCCCAATCTAATCCCACTGCCCCGCTCTCTCCCCATAGTCCTGTATCAATCCCAAACTAATCCCACTGCCCCGCGCTCTCCCCATAGCCCTGTATCAATCCGCAAACTAATCCCACTGCCCCACTCTCTCCCCACAGCCCTGTATCAATCCCCAAACTAATCCCACTGCCCCGCTCTCTCCCCACAGCCCTGTATCAATCCCCAAACTAATCCCACTGCCCCGCGCTCTCCCCATAGCCCTGTATCAATCCGCAAACTAATCCCACTGCCCCACTCTCTCCCCACAGCCCTGTATCAATCTTGAAACTAATCCCACTGCCACGCTCTCTCCCCATAGCCCAAAATCAATCCCAAAGTAATCCCACTGTCCCACTCTCTCCCGATAGCCCTGTATCAATCCCAAAAGAGAGAGAGACAGAGAGAGAAAGACAGAGAGAGAGAGGGACAGAGAGAGAGAGGGACAGAGAGAGAGAGGGACAGAGAGAGAGAGGGACAGAGAGAGAGAGGGAGAGAGAGACAGGGAGAGAGAGACAGATAGAGAGGGACAGAGACAGAGAGAGAGAGAGGGACAGATAGAGAGGGACAGAGAGAGAGAGACAGAGAGAGGGAGAGACAGACAGAGAGAGGGACAGAGAGAGAGAGGGACAGCGAGAGAGAGGGACAGAGAGAGAGAGGTACAGAGAGAGGTACAGAGAGAGGTACAGAGAGAGGGACAGAGAGAGAGAGGGACAGAGAGAGAGAGGGACAGAGAGAGAGAGGGACAGAGAGAGAGAGGGACAGAGAGAGAGAGGGAGAGAAGGACAGAGAGAGAGAGGGACAGAGAGAGAGAGGGACAGAGAGAGAGACAGAGAGAGAGGGACAGAGAGAGAGAGAGGGTCAGAGAGAGAGAGAGGGACAGAGAGAGAGAGAGGGACAGAGAGATAGAGAGGGACAGAGAGATAGAGGGACAGAGAGAGAGGGACAGAGAGAGAGAGGGACAGAGAGAGAGACAGAGAGGGACAGAGAGAGAGAGGGACAGAGAGAGAGAGAGGGACAGAGAGAGAGAGGGACAGAGAGAGAGCGGGACAGAGAGTGAGAGGGACAGAGAGAGAGAGGGACAGAGAGAGAGAGGGACAGAGAGAGAGAGGGACAGAGAGAGAGAGGGACAGAGAGAGAGAGGGACAGAGATAGAGAGACAGAGAGAGAGAGGGACAGAGAGAGAGAGGGACAGAGATAGAGAGACAAAGAGAGAGAGGGACAGAGAGAGAGAGAGACAGAGAGAGAGGGACAGAGAGAGAGGGACAGAGAGAAAGAGAGGGACAGAGAGAGCGAGGGACAGAGAGAGAGAGGGACAGAGAGAGAGAGGGACAGAGAGAGAGAGGGACAGAGAGAGAGGGACAGAGAGAGAGGGACAGAGAGAGAGAGTGACAGAGAGAGACAGAGAAAGAGAGAGAGAGAGAGAGACAGAGAGAGAGAGACAGAGAGAGAGAGGGACAGAGAGAGAGGCAGACAGAGAGAGAGAGGGAGGGACAGAGAGAGAGAGGGACAGAGAGAGAGAGGGACAGAGAGAGAGAGAGAGACAGAGAGAGAGAGAGGGACAGAGAGAGGGACAGAGAGAGAGAGGGACAGAGAGAGAGAGAGAGAGAGAGAGAGACAGAGAGGGACAGAGAGAGAGAGGGACAGAGAGAGAGAGACAGAGAGAGAGACAGAGAGAGAGAGGGACAGAGAGAGAGAGGGACAGAGAGAGAGAGGGACAGAGAGAGACAGAGAGAGAGACAGAGAGAGAGAGGGACAGAGAGAGAGAGGGACAGAGAGAGAGAGGGACAGAGAGAGAGAGAGACAGAGAGAGAGAGAGACAGAGAGAGAGAGAGACAGAGAGAGAGGGACAGAGAGAGAGAGGGTCAGAGAGAGAGAGAGGGACAGAGAGATAGAGGGACAGAGAGAGAGAGGGACAGAGAGAGAGAGGGACAGAGAGAGAGAGGGACAGAGAGAGAGACAGAGAGGGACAGAGAGAGAGAGGGACAGAGAGAGAGAGGGACAGAGAGAGAGAGACAGACAGAGAGAGAGAGAGACAGAGAGTGAGAGAGACAGAGACAGAGAGAGGGACAGAGAGAGAGAGGGACAGAGAGAGAGAGGGACAGAGAGAGAGAGAGGGACAGAGAGAAAGAGCGACAGAGAGAGAGAGCGACAGAGAGAGAGAGCGACAGAGAGAGAGATACAGAGAGAGAGGGACAGAGAGAGAGGGACAGAGAGAGAGAGGGACAGAGAGAGGGACAGAGAGAGAGAGAGAGGGACAGAGAGAGAGAGAGGGACAGAGAGAGAGAGACAGAGAGAGAGAGACAGAGAGTCAGAGACAGAGAGTCAGAGACAGAGAGAATAGAATATGCGATCAATGTCTGGCCGGCGAGGTTGAAACAGAAATGCATTTCCTCCTAAAATGCGAAAAATTCAACACATCAAGAAACATATTATTCAACAAGCTAAGCCAAACAACCCCAGATTTCAAAGAATTGGATGACCTGTCAAAATTGAGATTAGTCCTAGGAGAAGGAGACAGACCATACCTTGGGGCCAAATATGTAACAACATGTCACAACCTGAGGACTGTTTAAAATTAAGACTGTTTAAAATTAATATTGAACGTACCAAATGAAGTAGAAAGACTGTTTAAAATTAATATTGTTTAAAAGTAATATTGTATGTACCCAACAAATGTCAAATCGATTGACACCTACAGAATGTTGGAAAACTGTACCTTTTTGCTATGTAAGCTTTGGCAATATGGTTCTCTGTAAACTTTCATGCCAATAAAGCATTTGAATTGAAAAAAATTGAATTGAATTGAATTGAGAGAGAGAGAGGGACAGAGAGAGAGAGACAGAGAGAGGGACAGAGAGAGAGAGGGACAGAGAGAGAGAGACAGAGAGTGAGAGGGATAGAGAGAGAGAGAGAGACAGAGAGAGAGGGACAGAGAGAGAGAGAGACAGAGAGAGGGGGACAGAGAGAGAGAGGGACAGAGAGAGAGAGAGACAGAGCGAGAGGGACAGAGAGAGAGAGAGACAGAGAGAGAGAGAGAGAGAGAGAGCGAGAGGGACAGAGAGAGAGGGACAGAGAGAGAGGGACAGAGAGAGGGAGAAACTAATCCCACTGCCCCGCTTTCTCCCCATAGCCCTGTATCAATCCCCAAATTAGTCCCACTGCCCCGCTTTCTCCCCATAGCCCTGTATCAATCCCAAACAAATCCCACTGCCCCGCTCTCTCCCCATAGCCCTGTATCAATCCCCAACGTAAGTCCACTGCCCTGCTTTCTCCCCATAGCCCTGTGTTATATCCAAACAAATCCCAGTGCCCCGCCCACTCCCGATAGCCCTGTATCAATCCAAAACAAATCCCAAAGCCCCACTCTCTCCCCATAGTCCTGTATCAATCCCAAACTAATCCCAATGCCCCGCTCTCTCCCCATAGCCGTTTCAATCCCCAAACTAATCCCAATGCCCCGCTCTCTCCCCATAGCCCTGCAACAATCCCAAACTAATCTCACTGCCCTGCTCTCTCCCCAGAGCACTGTATCAATTCCAAACTAATCCCACTGCCCCGCTCTATCCCCATAGCCCTGTATCAATCCCCAAACTAATCCCACTGTCCTGCTCTCTCCCCATAGCCCTGTATCAATCCCCAAACTAATCCCACTGCCCCGCTCTCTCCCCATACCCTGTATCAATCCCCAAACTAATCCCACTGCCCTGCTGACTCCCCATAGCCCTGTATCAATCCCCAATCTAATCCCACTGCCCCGCTCTCTCCCCATCGCCCTGGGAGTGTTTGATGGGACAGTGTAGAGGGAGCATTACTATATATATCTAACCCGTGCAGCACCTGCCTTGGGAATGTTTGATGGGACAGTGTAGAGGCAGCTTTTTGTCTGTATCTAACCTGTGCGGTACCTGCCTTGGGAGTGTTTCATGGGACAGTGTAGAGGGAGCATTACTCTATATCTAACCCGTGCTGTACCTGCCTTGGGAGTGTTTGATGGGACAGCGTAGAGGGAGCTTTACTCTGTATCTAACCCGTGCAGTACCTGCCTTGGGAGTGTTTGATGGGACAGTGTAGAGGGAGCTTCACTCTGTATCTAACCCGTCTTGTTCCTGCCCTGGGAGTTTTTGATCGGCTGGTTTAAAGAGAGCTATACTCTATCGATTCTGTAGCAAACCTTGATAGATTGCAAGTCCGGGGATTCAGCGCATACACAGCGCAGACGGAAACACGGAACTTGCGGGGCCTCTACCAAGGCCTAAGTCGTTGGTACGGAGACCATGATTTCAGGGCCATTATCTTTGTTTGATGTAATCCTTCACTCCTGTGTATAAGACAGTGAGTCTCACGGCCTAAAATTCATTCAAATCTCAGTAAGAATACCCAGAACAGACTAATTGTCTTTTATTTGCTTCATTTTTCTAAGGTGTACCCAGATATCTGCAGACCAACATTCATCCGCATGTGAATCCCTCCTCTGCATTTAAATCAAATCACAGTAACACTTTTATTTAATCTACCGAGGTTCAGTATTGAAATATACCAGGAGATCCAGGCACATTTTGATAAAGCAGATTAACAATGAGTTCAGTGGGGAAATTTAGCAAACAACAGGCCGATTTTAATATGATAAGGCAGGATCTGTCCAAAGTGGACTGGGAACAGCTACTTGACAACCCTCTGTCTCAGTCCCAAACTAATCCCACTGCCCTGCTCTCTCCTGTTAGCCCTTTATCAATCGCCAACCTAATCCCACTGCCCCGCTCTCTCCCTATAGCCCTGTATCAGTCCCCAACCTAATCCCACTGCCCCGCTCTCTCCCTATAGCCCTGTATCAGTCCCCAACCTAATCCCACTGCCCCGCTCTCTCCCCATAGCTCTGTATCAGTCCCCAACCTAATCCCACTGCCTCGCTCTCTCCCCATAGCTCTGTATCAGTCCCCAACCTAATCCCACTGCCGCGCTCTCTCCCCATAGCTCTGTATCAATCTCCAAACTAATCCCACTGCCGCGCTCTCTCCCCATAGCCGTGTATCAATCACAAACTAATCCCACTGCCCTGCTTTCTCCCCATAGCCCTGTATCAATCACAAACTATTTCCACTGCCCTGCTCTCTCCCCATAGCCCTGTATCAATCCCCAACGTAAGCCCACTGCCCGCTTTCTCCCCATAGCCCTGTGTTATATCCAAACAAATCCCACTGCCCGCTTTCTCCCCATAGCCCTGTGTTATATCCAAACTAATCCCACTGCCCCGCTTTCTCCCCATAGTCCTGTATCAATCCCCAAATTAATCCCACTGCCCCGCTTTCTCCCCATAGCCCTGTATCAATCCCAAACAAATCCCACTGCCCCGCTCTCTCCCCATAGCCCTGTATCAATCCCCAACGTAAGTCCAGTGCCCTGCTTTCTCCCCATAGCCCTGTGTTATATCCAAACTAATCCCACTGCCCCGCTCTCTCCCGATTGCCCTGTATCAATCCCAAACTAATCACACTGCCCCGCTCTCTCCCCATAACCCTGTATCAATCCCCAAACTAATCCCACTGCCCACTCTCTCCCCATAGCCCTGTATCAATCCCAAACAAATCACACTGCCCCGCTCTCACCCCATAGCCCTGTATCAATTCCCAAACTAATCAAACTGCCCCGCTCTCTCCCCATAGCCCTGTATCAATCCCCAAACTAATCCCACTGCCCCGCTCTCTCCCCATAGCCCTGTATCAATCCGCAAACTAATCCCACTGCCCCGCTCTCTCCCCATAGCCCTGTATCAATCCCAAACTAATCCCAGTGCCCCGCTCACTCCCGATAGCCCTGTATCAATCGCCAAACTAATCCCACTGCCCAGCTCTCTCCCCATAGCCCTGTATCAATCCCAATCTAATCCCACTGCCCCGCTCTCTCCCCATAGTCCTGTATCAATCCCAAACTAATCCCACTGCCCCGCGCTCTCCCCATAGCCCTGTATCAATCCGCAAACTAATCCCACTGCCCCACTCTCTCCCCACAGCCCTGTATCAATCCTGAAACTAATCCCACTGCCACGCTCTCTCCCCATAGCCCAAAATCAATCCCAAAGTAATCCCACTGTCCCACTCTCTCCCGATAGCCCTGTATCAATCCCAAAAGAGAGAGAGACAGAGAGAAAGAGACAGAGAGAGAGGCAGAGAGAGAGAGGGACAGAGAGAGAGAGGGACAGAGAGAGAGGGACAGAGAGAGAGAGGGACAGAGAGAGAGAGGGACAGAGAGAGAGAGGGACAGAGAGAGAGAGGGACAGAGAGCGAGAGGGACAGAGAGAGAGAGGGACAGAGAGAGAGAGGGACAGAGAGAGAGAGGGACAGAGAGAGAGAGGGACAGAGAGAGAGAGAGAGAGAGAGGGACAGAGAGAGAGAGAAAGAGAGACAGAGAGAGAGAGGGATAGAGAGAGAGAGAGGGACAGAGAGAGAGAGGGACAGAGAGAGAGAGAGAGAGAGACAGAGAGAGAGACAGAGAGGGAGAGAGAGGGACAGAGAGAGAGAGAGGGACAGAGAGAGAGAGGGACAGAGAGAGAGAGGGACAGAGAGAGAGAGAGAGGGAGAGCGAGGGACAGAGAGAGAGAGGGACAGAGAGAGAGAGAGAGAGACAGAGAGAGAGAGAGACAGAGAGAGAGAGAGAGAGAGAGAGAGGGACAGAGAGAGAGAGGGACAGAGATCAAAAAAGGCAGACACAGGCAGACCAGGCTGCCAAGAGAGGACAGGATATGCTCTCACTGCAGTCAGGGAGTAGTGGAGACAGAGATGCACTTCCTCACAGCCTGTGGAAAATATCAGGGCATCCGGGAGAATTTCTAACAAAAATTCTCACAAATATGCCCTGAATTCAGAAATCTGAATGACGACCAAAAACTCCCATACCTACTGGGGGAGGAGAGAAGCTGTGTAGCACTGGCAGCACACTATGTTACAGCTTGCCATGAACAGAGGGACAACCAGTAAACCTAAGAAAAGAGTATATATAAATAATGCGAATGTATATTTATACACTCAGGGATATACCTGTTTTTCACTGTATGAATAGAACTGCGTTTATGTGTTCAACCATAAATGTATTTTGATGCTTTGGCAACATAAGATGTACCTTATCATGCCAATAAAGCGATTTGAATTGAATTGAATTGAATTGAGAGAGACAGAGAGACAAAGAGAGAGAGGGACAGAGAAAGAGAGAGAGAGAGAGAGACTCTAAAAATGTTTAAATTAATACCGAATGTACCCAAAGACTGTTTTAAATTAATACTGAATGCACCCAACGAGGGTCAACGACTGTTTAAAATTAATACTGTCTGTACCCAACGAGGGTCAAAAACGTTTGACACCTACAGAATGTTGGAAACCTGTTCTTTTTGTTATGTAAGCTTTGGCAATATGGTTCCCTGTAAACTTTCATGCCAATAAAGCATTTGAATTTGAATTTTGAGAGAGAGAGAGAGAGAGAGAGACAGAGACAAAGAGAGAGAGACAGAGAGAGAGAGAGAGAGAGAGAGACAGAGAGAGAGAGGGACAGAGAGAGAGATGGACAGAGAGAGAGACGGACAGAGAGAGAGAGAGATAGAGAGAGGGAGAGGGACAGAGAGAGAGAGGGACAGAGAAAGAGAGGGACAGAGAGAGAGAGAGAGAGACAGAGAGAGAGAGAGACAGAGAGAGAGAGGGACAGAGAGAGAGAAGGACAGAGAGAGAGAAGGACAGAGAGAGAGAGGGACAGAGAGAGAGAGGGACAGAGAGAGAGAGAGACAGAGAGAGAGGGACAGAGAGAGAGAGGGACAGAGAGAGAGAGGGACAGAGAGAGGGACAGAGAGAGAGAGAGAGACAGAGAGGGACAGAGAGAGAGAGAGAGAGAGAGACAGAGAGAGAGAGAGACAGAGAGAGAGAGGGGGACAGAGAGAGAGAGACAGAGAGAGGGACAGAGAGAGAGAGAGGGACAGAGAGAGAGAGGGACAGAGAGAGAGAGAGAGAGGGACAGAGAGAGAGAGCGACAGAGAGAGAGAGGGACAGAGAGAGGGGAAATCAGCCAGGGTTCCAGCTCCTGATCACAGTCCAGTGGCCCCTGGGTGAGAGAGAGAGGGAAATCAGCCAGGGTTCCTGCTCCTGATCACTGTCCAGTGACCCCTGGGTTAAAGAGAGGGGAAATCAGCCAGGGTTCCTGCTCCTGATCACTGCCCAGTGACCCCTGGGTTAGAGAGAGGGGAAATCAGCCAGGGTTCCTGCTCCTGATCACTGCCCAGTGACCCCTGGATTAGAGAGAGGGGAAATCAGCCAGGGGTCCTGCTCCTGATCACTGCCCAGTGATCCCTGGGTTAGAGAGAGGGGAAATCAGCCAGGGTTCATGCTCCTGATCACAGTGCAGTGACCCCTGGGTTAGAGAGAGAGGGAAATCAGCCTGGGTTCCAGCTCCTGATCACTATCCAGTGACCCCTGAGTTAGAGAGAGGGGGTACCAGCCAGGGTTCCTGCTCCTGATCACTGTCCAGTGACCCCTGTGTTAGAGAGAAAGGGGAAATCAGCCAGGGTTCCTGCTCCTGATCATTGTCCAGTGACCCCTGGGTTAGAGAGAGAGGGGAAATCAGCCAGGGTTCCTGCACCCGATCACTATCCAGTGACCCCTGAGTTAGAGAGAGGAGGAAATCAGCCAGGGTTCCTGCTCCTGATCACTATCCAGTGACCCCTGGGTTAGAGAGACGGGAAATCAGCCAGGGTTCCTGCTCCTGATCACTGCACAGTGACCCCTGGGTTAGAGAGAGAGAGAGGAAATCAGCCAGGGCTCCTGCTCCTGATCACAGTCCAGTGACCCCTGGGTTAGAGAGAGAGAGGAAATCAGCCAGGGTTCCTGCTCCTGATCGCTGTCCAGTGACCCCTGGGTTAGAGAGAGGGGAAATCAGCCAGGGCTCCTGCTCCTGATCACAGTCCAGTGACCCCTGGGTTAGAGAGAGAGAGGAAATCAGCCAGGGTTCCTGCTCCTGATCGCTGTCCAGTGACCCCTGGGTTAGAGAGAGGGGAAATCAGCCAGGGTTCCTGCTCCTGATCACTGTCCAGTGACCCCTGGGTTAGAGAGACAGGTGAAATCAGCCAGGGTTCCTGCTCCTGATCACAGTCTAGTGACCCCTGGGTTAGAGAGAAAGGGGAAATCAGCCAGGGTTCATGCTCCTGATCAGTATCCAGTGAACCCTGGGTTAGAGAGAGGGGAAATCAGCCAGAGTTCCTGCTCCTGATCATTGTCCAGTGACGACTGGGTTAGAGAGAGAGGTGAAATCAGCCAGGGTTCATGCTCCTGATCACAGTCCAGTGACCCCTGGGTTAGAGAGAGAGGTGAAATCAGCCAGGGTTCCTGCTCCTGATCACAGTCCAGTGACCACTATGTTAGAGAGAGAGGGGAAATCAGCCAGGGTTCGTGCTCCTGATCACTATCCAGTGACCCCTGAGTTAGAGAGAGGAGGAAATCAGCCAGGGTTCCTGCTCCTGATCACTATCCAGTGACCCCTGGGTTAGAGAGAAGGGAAATCAGCCAGGGTTCCTGCTCCTGATCACTGCCCAGTGACCCCTGGGTTAGAGAGAGAGGGAAATCAGCCAGGATTCATGCTCCTGATCACTGTCCAGTGACCCCTGGGTTAGAGAGAGGGGAAATCAGCCTAGGTTCCTGCTCCTGATCACTGCCCAGTGACCCCTGGGTTAGAGAGACAGGTGAAATCAGCCAGGGATCCTGCTCCTGATCACAGTCCAGTGACCCCTGGGCTGGAGAGAGAGGGGAAATCAGCCTGGGTTCCTGCTCCTGATCACTATCCAGTGACCCCTGGGTTAGAGAACGGGGAAATCAGCCAGGGTTCATGCTCCTGATCATTGTCCAGTGACTCCAGTGACCCCTGGGTTAGAGAGAGGGGAAATCAGCCAGGGTTCGTGCTCCTGATCTCTGTCCAGTGACCCCTGGGTTAGAGAGAGGGGAAATCAGCCAGGGTTCCTGCTCCTGATCAGTATCCAGTGACCCCTGGGTTAGAGAGAGGGGAAATCAGCCAGGGTTCCTGCTCCTGATCACTGTCCAGTGACCCCTGGGTTAGAGAGAGAGGGGAAATCAGCCAGGGTTCCTGCTCCTGATCACTGTCCAGTGACCCCTGGGTTAGAGAGAGGGGAAATCATCCAGGGTTCATGCTCCTGATCACTATCCAGTGACCCCTGGGTTAGAGAGTGGGGAAATCAGCCAGGGTTCCTGCTCCTGATCACTGTCCAGTGAACCCTGGGTTAGAGAGGGAGGGAAATCAGCCAGGGTTATTTAAATTATGTTGCGAGAAAGGGAAATAGTTTGTGCCCCCGTTTGTACCTCAGAGACGGAGGTAACGGCAACAGAAAAAGAGGAAACAACATCTCCAAAAACTGATCCCAACTCATCGCCAAGGCTGGGGATAGATTACCTCGCCGCCTTCTTAGGAAGTTTAACCACTTTATTCACTTTCTGATTGGAGCTCCGTTTGGAATTAGACTTTATTTTGTTGGATGTTTAACAACAGCATTGAAGGGGGAAGGAGAAACTTGGAGCAACTTCTTCTGTCAAAGCTCTAGTGAGACTTGAAAGAATTTAAAGATTTTTAATGAACTTTTCACCAAAAATGAGTGTAAAAAGCACTTTTTCCACCTAAGTTTCGAACATGATTTTGGAAGAGACTGAAGCAAAAGCCAATTTCCCCCTCACCTAAACAAGTTTCAACCAGGTCTTGAAGTCTAAACGCTTTTAAAGAGCTCTGAAATGGTTAAAATGTTTTCAAATTGAAATATCTCAAGATTTGATTTTGAGTGATTGACTGAAGTGAGTAGCTTTACACAAACATGCAACCATGGTGTTGAGGAGGGGGAAGGTAGGGGGGGATTTGTAGGAGTTACATATTACTTTTTAATGACATTTTAAAAATATACCATTAAGACATTTAGGAAGAGAACCAAGAAAGGGGAAAAACACAAACCATTTTATAATGTCTGTCGTTCGATAGTCCTAACAAGTCGCAGGAATAACGTAAATATAGATTTCCTCTTAAACATTTAGTGGAGTGTTAATTGAAGCAAGAGTTATGTAATGATGTATAAAAATTGCAGGAAGCTACTTTAGAAGAAACCACTCTTTGTTTATTGAGAGAGACACAGAAAATACTTTGATTAAAGTGATAACGTACAATTTGATTTGGTTTGAATGTTTGAAATAGGAGATTAAAATTTGTGAGTATAATGAAGTTTGTTTCCTGCTTTTAATTGCGAAGTACCTAAAATAATTCAACACTCCTTGTGACAAGAGCAGGGATTAATATTGTGGAGAATGTTTGAGAGAAAAACATTAGAAGCGAAATTGGTAAATTATAAATCTTTACGTCAACATATCAGTAAACATTTGCAAGTCAGTCTGACTGGTTTTGCTGTCCAGGAAGAAAAACAAGTGTTTATTTCTGTTAAGTCATAGCTTTGCCTGCTTTTTGTTTATAATTCAGTGACACAAATTGTGTGTATATTTGTAAATTGTAAAATAACAGCAATAAATCACATTTCTGTGACATTCTTTCTGTCTTAAACGATTCAATTTGTGGCTCGGAATCTAGAAGCTTCTTTACCTGAAAGGTTTGAATGGTTAAAGTTGATCTCAGCTATCAAAAGCTGTTTGCGACATTCCTGCATTGTGGAACAGTATGATGTCTTTGCAGAGACAGGAGTTCGCATTGTTGAATGGAGGTTTTTCTGATCTGTTGCATCCTGTGTACATCAAAAACAGCTAAAGGTGTCCATAGTAAACAGACCAAGACAATGAAATGCTTAAACAATGTCTGGCCAAGGTCAGAGACTTCAAGCACAGGACATGTGGAATATGCAAAACCCCATAGCCCTGTATCAATCCCAAACTAATCACACTGCCCCGCTCTCTCCCCATACCCTGTATCAATCCCCAAACTAATCCCACTGCCCCGCTCTCTCCCCATAGCCCTGTATCAATCCCAAACTAATCCCACTGCCTCGCTTTCCCCCCATAGCTCTGTCTTGATCCCAAACTAATCCCACTGCCCTGCTCTCCCCCCATAGCCCTGAATCAATCCCAAACTAATCCCACTGCCCCGCTCTCTCCCCATAGCCCTGCATCAATCCCAAACTTTTCCCAATAGCCCTGCATCAATTCCAAACTAATCCCTCCTCTGCCCCACTCTCTGCCCATAGCCCTGCATCATTCCCAAACTAACCCCACTGCCACGTTCTCTCCCCATAGCCCTGGGAGTGTTTGATGGGACAGTGTAGAGGGAGCATTACTATATATATCTAACCCGTGCAGCACCTGCCTTGGGAATGTTTGATGGGACAGTGCAGAGGGAGCTTTTTGTCTGTATCTAACCCGTGCAGTACCTCCCTTGGGAGTGTTTGATGGGACAGTGTAGAGGGAGCATTACTATATATATCTAACCCGTGCTGTACCTGCCTTGGGAGTGTTTGATGGGACAGCGTAGAGGGAGCTTTACTCTGTATCTAACCCGTGCAGTACCTCCCTTGGGAGTGTTTGATGGGACAGTGTAGAGGGAGCATTACTCTATATCTAACCCGTGCTGTACCTGCCTTGGGAGTGTTTGATGGGACAGCGTAGAGGGAGCTTTACTCTGTATCTAACCCGTGCAGTACCTGCCTTGGGAGTGTTTGATGGGACAGTGTAGAGGTAGCTTCACTCTGTATCTAACCCGTCTTGTTCCTGCCCTGGGAGTTTTTGATGGGCTGGTTTAAAGACAGCTTTACTCTATCGATTCTGTAGCAAACCTTGATAGATTGCAAGTCCGGGGATTCAGCGCATACACAGCGCAGACGGAAACACGGAACTTGCGGGGCCTCTACCAAGGCCTAAGTCGTTGGTACGGAGACCACGATTTCAGGGCCATTATCTTTGTTTGATGTAATCCTTCACTCCTGTGTATAAGACAGTGAGTCTCACGGCCTAAAATTCATTCAAATCTCAGTAAGAATACCCAGAACAGACTTTAATTGTCTTTTATTTGCTTCATTTTTCTAAGGTGTACCCAGATATCTGCAGACCAACATTCATCCGCATGTGAATCCCTCCTCTGCATTTAAATCAAATCACGGTAACACTTTTATTTAATCTACCGAGGTTCAGTATTGAAATATACCAGGAGATCCAGGCACGTTATGATAAAGCAGATTAACAATGAGTTCAGTGGGGAAATTTAGCAAACAACAGGCCGATTTTAAAACGACAAGGCAGGATCTGTCCAAAGTGGACTGGGAACAGCTACTTGACAACCCTCTGTCTCAGTCCCAAACTAATCCCACTGCCCTGCTCTCTCCTGTTAGCCCTTTATCAATCGCCAACCTAATCCCACTGCCTCGCTCTCTCCCCATAGCCCTGTATCAGTCCCCAACCTAATCCCACTGCCGCGCTCTCTCCCCATAGCCCTGTATCAATCTCCAAACTAATCCCACTGCCCTGCTTTCTCCCCATAGCCCTGTATCAATCACAAACTATTTCCACTGCCCTGCTCTCTCCCCATAGCCCTGTATCAATCCCCAACGTAAGCACACTGCCCGCTTTCTCCCCATAGCCCTGTGTTATATCGAAACAAATCCCACTGCCCGCTTTCTCCCCATAGCCCTGTGTTATATCCAAACTAATCCCACTGCCCCGCTTTCTCCCCATAGCCCTGTATCAATCCCCAAATTAATCCCACTGCCCCGCTTTCTCCCCATAGCCCTGTATCAATCCCAAACAAATCCCACTGCCCCGCTCTCTCCCCATAGCCTTGTATCAATCCCCAACGCAAGTCCACTGCCCTGCTTTCTCCCCATAGCCCTGTGTTATATCCAAACAAATCCCACTGCCCCGCTCTCTCCCCATAGCCCTGTATCAGTCCCCAATGTAAGCCCACTGCCCCGCTTTCTTCCCATAGCCCTGTGTTATATCCAAACTAACCCCACTGCACCGCTCTCTCCCCATAGCCCTGTATCAATCCCAAACTAATCCCAAAGCCCCACTCTCTCCCCATAGCCCTGTATCTATCCCAAACTAATCACACTGCCCCGATCTCTCCCGATAGCCCTGTATCAATCCCAAACTATTCCCAATGCCTCGCTCGCTCCCAATAACCCTGTATCAATCCCAAACTAATCAGACTGCCCTGCTCTCACCCCATAGCCCTGTATCAATCCTAAATGAATCCCACTGCCCCGCTCTCTTCCCATAGTCCTGCATCAATCCCAAACTAATCCCACTGCCCCGCTCTCTCCCCATAGCCCTGTATCAATCCCCAAAAATAATCCCACTGCCCCGCTCTCTCCCCATAGCCCTTTATCAATCCCAAACTAATCCAACTGCCCCGCTCTCTCCCCATAGCCCTGTATCAATCCCAAACTAATCCCACTGCCCCGCTCTCTCCCCATAGCCCTGTATCAATCCCAAACTAATCCCACTGCCCCGCTCTCTCCCTCTAGCCCTGTATCAATCCCAAACTAATCCCACTGCCCCGCTCACGCCCCATAGCCCTGTATCAATCCCCAAACTAATCCCACTGCCCGCTCTCTCCCCATAGCCCTGTATCAATCCCAAACAAATCACACTGCCCCGCTCTCACCCCATAGCCCTGTATCAATTCCCAAACTAATCCCACTGCACTGCTCTCTCCCCATAGCCCTGCATCAATCTCAAACTAATCCCACTGCCCCGATCTCTCCCGATAGCCCTGTATCAATCCCAAACTAATCCCACTGCCCCGCTCTCTCCATAGCCCTGTATCAATTACCAAACTAATCAAACTGCCCCGCTCTCTCCCCATAGCCCTGCATCAATCCCCAAACTAATCCCACTGCCCCGCTCTCTCCCCATACCCTGTATCAATCCGCAAACTAATCCCACTGCCCCGCTCTCTCCCCATAGCCCTGTATCAATCCCAAACTAATCCCAGTGCCCCGCTCACTCCCGATAGCCCTGTATCAATCCAAAATGAATCCCTAAGCCCCACTCTCTCCCCATAGTCCTGTATCAATCCCAAACTAATCCCAATGCCCCGCTCTCTCCCCATAGCCCTGTTTCAATCTCCAAACTAATCCCCATGCCCAGCTCTCTCCCTATAGCCCTGTATTAATCCCACTGCCCCGCTCACTCCCGATAGCCCTGTATCAATCCCAAACTAATCTCACTGCCCTGCTCTCTCCCGATAGCCCTGTATCAATCCGCAAACTAATCCCACTGCCCCGCTCTCTCCCCACAGCCCTGTATCAATCCCCAAAGTAATCCCACTGCCCCGCTCTCTCCCCATCGCCCAAAATCAATCCCAAAGTAATCCCACTGTCCCACTCTCTCCCGATAGCCCTGTATCAATCCCAAACTAATCTCAAAGGCCCGCTTTCTCCCGATAGCCCTGTATCAATCCCAAACTAATCACAAAGCCCCGCTCTCTCCCCATAGTCCTGTATCAATCCCAAACTAATCCCACTGCCCCGCTCTCTCCCCATAGCCCTGTATCAATCCCCAAACTAATCCCACTGCCCCGCTCTCTCCCCATAGCCCTGTATCAATCCCAAACTAATCACAAAGCCCCGCTCTCTCCCCATAGCCCTGTATCAATCCCAAACTAATCACAATGCCCCGCTCTCTCCCCATAGCCCTGTATCAATCCCCAAACTAATCCCACTGCCCCGC
>NW_028225519.1:280000-340754 GCF_052327205.1 Somniosus microcephalus
AATATTCTAGTCATTTGCAATGTAATATCACTGATCAATATTCTAGTCATTTGCAATATAATGGAATATTGCAATGTAATATCACTGATCATTATTCTAGTCATTTGCAATGTAATGGAATATTGCAATGTAATATCACTGATCAATATTCTAGTCATTTGCAATGTAATATCACTGATCAATATTCTAGTCATTTGCAATGTAATGGAATATTGCAATGGAATATCACTGATCAATATTCTAGTCATTTGCAATGTAAAGGTAATGACAAAGGGTTTTGACCCGAAACGTTGACTCTAATTTCTCTGCAGTCCTTGCCTGGCCTGCTGAGTTTTTCCAGCATTTCCTGTAGTTATTTCCCTTGCCAGAGTGCTGGCCTGGGCTATCCATGGATTAGCATGTCAATAGACAGACCCCCTAGGGAGCAAAGCCAACATGTCAATGGCTCAAGGGGTGGACTCTGCAATCTGCTGACCTGGGGGTGGGAGGGTCCCAGTCCTGAGGGTGGGTGGGTCCCAGTCCTGGGGGTGGGAGTCCCAGTCCTGGGGGTGGGTGGGGTGGGTGGGTCCCAGTCCTGGGGGTGGGAGGGTCCCAGTCCTGGGGGTGGGAGTCCCAGTCCTAATAACTCCTTCCTCCAGAAGGGCCATTTCTCTCAGTCTGCTGTGTGTGTGTATGCTGTGTGCAAATTCTCTGTCTCCATCTTTAACTCTTTAGATCCTCTGGTTTCTAATGTAATGTAATTGTTTGTAATGGGATGTTGTTGGGAGATTGTCTGTGTAACTGAGAGATGGAGCCCTGGGCTCTTGCTGTGCTTTTTTTAATCATTGCTTTGTTTATTAATCAATCTCATTTCTCTCTCTCTATTCTCCCAAGGACATTTATTATATTTGCAAAGCTGTACCAAGATGCAGAGAGAGCGAGAGCGCTTTGGGACGAGGAATACCTGGGGCAAGAGCTTCCTCCGCAGTGGACAATCCGAGGCCTTCGCCAGAGGCTGCACCCAATGGGCCCACGTGAGTTTGTGTCTGTTTAATACCCCGGCCTTTCATTTCCTCTCGGGGAGCCTGGGATTCTGGGGCCTGGGGTTAACTTGTTCCTGCTGGATTGTAGGCCTGGAGTTTTCAACAGGTTTAAAGCAGCCCTGGCCTTGCAATGTGGCACAAACACGTTAACCCCTGGTGCGGGACAAAGAGGAAATCAAAGTCCTCAGCGTCAACCCGTGTTATAATTCCACAATAATGCTGGTGGTTTGCGCAGTGCTATTAATTTGAGGCTTCAATGAGATGTGCGGTAGACATTTTAATTCATGTTACTGTGGTTCCGATTGTGGATTTATTAGTGTCTATTTCACTCCAGCTTTCCGTCTCTCTCTCACCAGCTTTCTCTCTCTCTCTCTCGCCAGCTTTCTCTCTCTCTCTCTCGCCAGCTTTCTCTCTCTCTCTCGCCAGCTTTCTCTGTCTCTCTCTCGCCAGCTTTCTCTGTCTCTCTCTCTCGCCAGCTTTCTCTGTCTCTCTCTCGCCAGCTTTCTCTGTCTCTCTCTCTCTCTCGCCAGCTTTCTCTGTCTCTCTCTCTCGCCAGCTTTCTCTGTCTCTCTCTCGCCAGCTTTCTGTCTCACTCTCCAGCTTTCTCTGTCTCTCTCGCCAGTTTTCTCTGTCTCTCTCGCCAGCTTTCTCTGTCTCTCTCGCCAGCTTTCTGTCTCTCTCTCTCCAGCTTTCTCTGTCTCTCTCTCCAGCTTTCTCTGTCTCTCTCTCGCCAGCTTTCTCTGTCTCTCTCTCGCCAGCTTTCTCTGTCTCTCTCGCCAGCTTTCTCTGTCTCTCCAGCTTTCTCTGTCTCTCTCTCGCCAGCTTTCTCTGTCTCTCTCGCCAGCTTTCTCTGTCTCTCTCGCCAGCTTTCTCTGTCTCTCTCTCGCCAGCTTTCTCTGTCTCTCTCGCCAGCTTTCTCTGTCTCTCTCTCGCCAACTTTCTGTCTCTCTCTCCAGCTTTCTGTCTCTCTCTCCAGCTTTCTCTGTCTCTCTCTCTAGCTTTCTGTCTCTCTCTCTCCAGCTTTCTCTGTCTCTCTCTAGCTTTCTGTCTCTCTCTCTCCAGCTTTCTGTCTCTCTCTCTAGCTTTCTCTCTCTCCAGCTTTCTGTCTCTCTCCAGCTTTCTCTGTCTCTCTCTCCAGCTTTCTCTGTCTCTCTCTCTCTCCAGCTTTCTCTGTCTCTCTCTCTCTCCAGCTTTCTGTCCAATTCCAATTCCAATTAAAATGCTTTATTGGCATGAAAGTTTACAGAGAACCATATTGCCAAAGCTTACATAGCAAAAAGGTACAGTTTTCCAACATTCTGTAGGTGTCAATCGATTTGACATTTGTTGGGTACATACAATATTACTTTTAAACAATATTAATTTTAAACAGTCTTTGTACTTCATTTGGTACGTTCAATATTAATTTTAAACAGTCCTCAGGTTGTGACATGTTGTTACATATTTGGCCCCAAGGTATGGTCTGTCTCCTTCTCCTAGGACTAATCTCAATTTTGACAGATCATCCAATTCCTTGAAATCTGGGGTTGTTTGGCTTAGCTTGTTGAATAATATGTTTCTTGATGTGTTGAATTTTTCGCATTTTAGGAGGAAATGCATTTCTGTTTCAACCTCGCCAGCCAGACATTGATCGCATATTCTATTCTCTCTAGGCTGCCAGGATTTCTTGTATCTGCCTTTTTCAATTTCCAGTTGGTGGTCGCTTAGTCTGTACCTGGTGAGGGTCTGTCTCTGTTTTGTGTCTCTGATGGTCGTGAGGTAGTCTGCCAGTTTATATTCTCTTTTTAGGGCCCGGTAACATTCTAATCTGCTTTGGCTTTCGGTTATTTTGTTCCAATGTTCCAGGTAGGTTTCTTTGCATTTTTTAATGATTTGGTTCACTCGGATTGGTGTTTGGGCGGCTGTGTTGGTCTGGGGCTGGTCAGGGTCCGGCTGAGTACTTAGTTTCCGTAGCAGCTGACTCAGGGGACTCTTTTCTGGGTTTAGCTCTTGGGTCTGAAAGGCTTTGAAATGAAGGGTGTCTGGGGAGCTAGATTTGAGGTGATTTAGGAAGTTTAGTGCTCGTTTTTGGATGTTTATTATCAGTGGGTATCTGCCTAGTTCGGCTCTGCATGCATTTGTTGGCGTTTTCCTTTGGGTGCGAAGGATGCTTCGGCAGAATTCTGCATGTAGGGCTTCTATTGTATGTTTTTCCCATTTAGTGTAGCTTTGGTGATTTAGCGGGCCCCATACTTCACTACCGTACAGTGCAATGGGCAGGATTATGCTGTCAAATATTTTGAGCCAGATTTTGATTGGGATTTGGATGTTGTAGAATTTTCTTTTTATTGCATATAGGGCTCTTCGGGCTTTTTCTTTTAGTGCATCTCTCTCTCTCCAGCTTTCTGTCTCTCTCCAGCTTTCTCTGTCTCTCTCTCTCTCCAGCTTTCTGTCTCTCTCTCTCCAGCTTTCTGTCTCTCTCTAGCTTTCTGTCTCTCTCTCCACAGCTTTCTGTCTCTCTCCAGCTTTCTCTGTCTCTCTCCAGCTTTCTGTCTCTCTCTCTCTGCAGCTTTCTCTGTCTCTCTCTCTCTCTCTCCAGCTTTCTCTGTCTCTCTCTCTCGCCAGCTTTCTCTGTCTCTCTCTCGCCACCTTTGTCTCTCTCTCTCTCTCGCCATCTTTCTCTTATGTGGCTCGATGTCAAATTGTGTTTTATAACACTCCTGTGCAGCTCCCTGGGAGGTTTAACTACATTAAAGGCACTATACAAATATAATTGTTGTTGTTGTTTCTCTCGAGCTTTCTCTCGCTCGCTCTCTCTCTTTTTGCATTGCAACCGAATTTTTCCCCCTTAACATAAAAAATGCAATTGGATTTGTCGTTATTTTAAATGGTGAGAGAGAAACATTTCAGAATACATTTTAATCAAGATTAAAGCTGAGATAGAGGGAAAGAATCAGAGAGAGAGCAGATGAGTGAATGAAAAAGAGCGAGAGAGATGGGGAGCTGGATAGGAACAGAGAGAGGGGGAGAGAGAACAAGCGATGGGGGGGAGAGAGAGAGAGAGAGAGAGGGAGAGGGAGGGGGGGACGCAGATGGAGGTGAGTGTTAAATGCCAGAAGTGGGAGATGCTATTTTAGATCTGGTAATGTGTAATGAGACAGGATTAATTAATGATCTCATAGTAAAGGATCCCCTAAGAAAGAGTGATTGGTAGAATTTCAAATTCATTTTGAGGGTGAGAAACTTGGGTCTGAAACTAGTGTCCTAAACTGAAATAAAGGCAATTACAAGGGTCCGAGGAGAGAGTTGGCTGAAGCGGACTGGGAAAATAGATGAAAGGGTAAGACGCTAGCTCAGCAGTGGCAGACATTTAAGGAGATATTTCATCAATCTCAGCAAAGGTGTATTCCAGTGAGAAAGAAAGGCTCTACGAGGAGGATGCACCATCCGTGGCTAACTAAGGGAGTTAAAGATGGGATCACATTGAAAGAAAAGGCAGGCAATGTTGCCAAGATTAGTGTTAGGCCAGAGGATTGGGACATTTTTAGAAACCAGTAAATGATGACAAATCAGCAAAAAAAAACTCAATTTCCTGGGTCAGAGCTGTGCATGTAGTTTTTTTAATTCATTGCGTGATTTCTTTTAATCAATTTTCATTTCTCTCTCTCCAGAAGCTACAACATGACAATGCAGAGAGAGAGTCTTTTGGGAGGTGGAATCCTGGAGAAGTGCTTCCTTCAGAGGGAGGAGAGTGACCGAGGCCCCCTCAGCACAGGCTGCCTGCCTGGCCCCCAATGTGTCTGTTTATCACCCCGCGATTCATTGCCATCGCTTGCTCCCCCCAATGTAACTTGTACATCTTTCTGCACCACCCTCTCTCTCTCGTTACCTCTGTAGAAAAGGCACTGAAGATGGCAGACTAGATACTTTCCTTTATTAGCTATGAGGAAAGACTGGATAGGCTGGGTTGGTTTTCTTTGGAATAGAGACTGAGGGAGGTTAAATGGAGGTGTATAAAATGATGAGGGGGCCTAGATAGAGTGGATGGGAAGGACTGCTCTCCCCCAGCAGAGAGGTCAATAACCAGGGGCCATATATGCACTAGAAGTGGCGTAACCGATAAGGCGACGGACCCAGAGCAGGAGAGTGGGATTAGGCTGGATAGCTTTATAAATCGGCCGGCACAGACACGAGGGGCCGAATGGCCTCCTTCTATGCTGTAAACTTGTACAATTCCCTCTCTCTCTCTCCCCCTATTTCCCCATCTCTCTGTCTGTCCCTTACAGCCTGGGACCAGTGACAGAGACACACGCAGGCCAGGCTGTACAGTCAGTCAGAGACACCTGTCCCCGTAGACACATCGGGGGGATTGAATTTCCACCGGAGTTAGTTCTCCAGATCGCCCAATGTAAGCTGTATATTCCACTCTCCACCTCCCTCCCTCTCGAGTCACATCTCTGTATCGGCACATCTTTCGTTATATCTGTATCTCTACGTCAGTCTCTCGTTCCCAATTTGTTCTTCATCTCTTCCTGCATCCCTTCATCTCCCTCTCGAATCTTCTTTCTATCTACATCTTTCTTGATATCTCTGCCTCTCCAACTCTTTCTCTGCAGCACTCTCTGTCTTTCTCGATCTCCAACTCTCTATTTCAGTATCTCTCTCCCTAACTCTCTCTCTCTCTCTCTCTCTGCCAACCACTCTCTCCCTCTCTCTTTGTCCATCTGCCTGTCTTTCTATTTTGAATCTCAGTTTCTCTGCCTTCTGCTCTCCGCTCCTCTCACTGGTTCTGGCTCCCTCTCTCTTATTCCCAATCTCGCTCCCTCTCACTCTGTTCTGCCTCTTTGTCCTTCTCACTTTCCGTATCTCTGCTTTCTGCTCCTCAGTCCCTCTCACTGGGCCAGATGTTGACCCGGTGCCACAGTGTGAACCCAGTGACAATAAACCAGAATCCTGCGTCACATCTCTCCCGAGGTTGATTTCCATCAATGTTACAGTAGGGCGAGATGTGAAACGGGAGGCTGATTCACCATCACCCGGTTTGTTGTATAACGCCAAGTCAAACAGTTTCTTTCCCTCTACGTCTCTGCCTCGCTCCTGTGGGTAGGTGGAGTCGAGGTGCAGATCAGCCACAATCTAACACTGGTGGGACAGGCTCGAAGGGCTGAATGGCCTCCTATGTCACCCAAATCTCTGTGTGTCTTTTCTCTGTTCAGGGACACCCAGCTCAGGTTTTGTTTCCCACTACACTGATGGGGGTTGGGGGGAGGGGGAAACATCTTCCTGCAGTGAGGAACATACCCGGAGCCGGGACGGTACTGTCCGTGAAGGTTGGGAATGTCCGTCATCTCTTGCTCCACGTCTGCACCCCCCTCTGGTCTCTACTGCCCCCCCATCTCACACTCTCACCCTCCTGTATTCCCAGGCTTCTCAATCTCTCTCCAATTAGGTTCCAGACACTCATTATACAGCCAAAGACTGAGTGAGCGGCCACAGCCATTTTGTGCTTGGTGCAGGGGGGAGGCGGCCATTTTGTGCTCGGTGCAGGGGGGAGGCAGCCATTTTGTGCTCGGTGCGGGGGGAGGCAGCCATTTTGTGCTCGGTGCGGGGGGAGGGCAGCCATTTTGTGCTTGGTGCGCGGGGAGGCAGCCATTTTGTGCTCGGTGCAGGGGGGAAGCCATTTTGTGCTTGGTGCAGGGGGGAAGCCATTTTGTGTTTGGTGCGTGGGGAGGCAGCCATTTTGTGCTCGGTGCGGGGGGTCAGCCATTTTGTGCTCGGCGCGGGGGGAGTGTTTTACATTGTTTGTTTGTTTGGACGTGAAATAAAGCAAATTAAAGAGAGTTGTGATTTGGAGCCTCATCAGGTAAGTGAGTGATTCACACACGGGGCAAAATAAAGTTTCACCAGCGGTGGGGAGGGAGATTGACAGGGCGGGCAGGATTATACATGGATGGAGATATATGGGGGGTCTTATACAGGGGGGGCTGTGGAGTTTCACCAGCGGTGGGGAGGGAGATTGACAGGGCGGGGCGATTATACGTGGATGGAGATATATGGGGGGTCTTATACAGGGGGGGCTGTGGAGTTTCACCAGCGGTGGGGAGGGAGATTGACAGGGTGGGGCGATTATACGTGGATGGAGATATATGGGGCTCTTATACAGGGGGGGGCTGTGGAGTTTCACCAGCGGTGGGGAGGGAGATTGACAGGGCGGGCGGGGCGATTATACAGGGATGGAGATATATGGGGGTCTTATACAGGGGGGGCTGTGGAGTTTCACCAGCGGTGGGGAGGGAGATTGACAGGGCGGGCGGGGCGATTATACAGGGATGGAGATATATGGGGGTCTTATATAGGGGGGGCTGTGGAGTTTCACCAGCGGTGGGGAGGGAGATTGACAGGGCGGGGCGATTATACATGGATGGAGATATGGGGCTCTTATACAGGGGGGGCTGTGGAGTTTCACCAAGGGGGAGGAGGGAAGGAGTTCCACAGAGGGAGAGAGGTACAGGGGGCGGAGTGTACGGGGAGATGGGGTGAATTACACAGCGCGGGGGGGGGGGACACAGCGCGGGGGGGGGGACACAGCGCGGGGGGGGGGGACACAGCGCGGGGGGGGGGGACACAGCGCGGGGGGGGGGGACACAGCGCGGGGGGGGGGACACAGCGCGGGGGGGGGGACACAGCGCGGGGGGGGGGGACACAGCGCGGGGGGGGGGGACACAGCGCGGGGGGGGGGGGACACAGCGCGGGGGGGGGGACACAGCGCGGGGGGGGGGACACATGGGGGGGGGACACAAGGGGGGGGGACACAGCGTGGGGGGGGGCACAGCGCGGGGGGGGGGAAACAGCGCGGGGGGGGGAATACAGTGCAGGGGGAATTCAGCGGGGGGGGGGGTAATTCGGCGGGGGGGGATTTGGCGGGGGGGGCCTCGCAAGTTCCGTGTTTCCGTCTGCGCTGTGTATGCGCTGAATCCCCGGACTTGCAATCTATCAAGGTTTGCTACAGAATCGATAGAGTAAAGCTCTCTTTAAACCAGCCCATCAAAAACTCCCAGGGCAGGAACAAGACGGGTTAGATACAGAGTGAAGCTCCCTCTACACTGTCCCATCAAACACTCCCAAGGCAGGTACTGCACGGGTTAGATACAGAGTAAAGCTCCCTCTACGCTGTCCCATCAAACACTCCCAAGGCAGGTACAGCACGGGTTAGATATCGAGTAATGCTCCCTCTACACTGTCCCATCAAACACTCCCAAGGCAGGTACCGCACGGGTTAGATACAGAGTAAAGCTCCCTCTACACTGTCCCATCAAACACTCCCAGGGCAGGTACAGCACGGGTTAGATATAGAGTAAAGCTCCCTCTACACTGTCCCATCAAACACTCCCAAGGCAGGTGCTGCACGGGTTAGATACAGAGTAAAGCTCCCTCTACGCTGTCCCATCCCTAACCCTGGCTGATTTCCCTCTCTCTCTAACCCAGGGGTCACTGGGCAGTGATCAGGAGCAGGAACCCTGGCTGATTTCCCCTCTCTCTAACCCAGGGGTCACTGGGCAGTGATCAGGAGCAGGAACCCTGGCTGATTTCCCCTCTCTCTAACCCAGGGGTCACTGGACAGCGATCAGGAGCAGGAACCCTGGCTGATTCCCCCTCTCTCTAAGCCAGTGGTCATTGGGCAGTGATCAGGAGCAGGTACCCTGGCTGATTTCCCCTCTCTCTCTAACCCAGGGGTCACTGGACTGTGATCAGGAGCAGGAACCCTGGCTGATTTCACCTCTCTCTCTAACCCAGGGGTCACTGGACAGTGATCAGGAGCAAGAACCCTGGCTGATTTCCCCTCTCTCTAACCCAGGGGTCACTGGACAATGATCAGGAGCAGGAACCCTGGCTGATTTCCCCTCTCTCTAACTCAGGGGTCACTGGACAGTGATCAGGAGCAGGAACCCTGGCTGATTTCCCCTCTCTCTAACCCAGGGGTCACTGGACAATGATCAGGAGCAGGAACCCTGGCTGAATTCCCCGCTCTCTAACCCAGTGGTCACTGGTCAGTGATCAGGAGCAGGAACCCTGGCTGATTTCCTCCTCTCTCTAACCCAGGAGTCACTGGGCAGTGATCAGGAGCAGGAACCCCGGCTGATTTCCCCCTCTCTCTAAACCAGGGGTCACTGGGCAGTGATCAGGAGCAGGAACCCTGGCTGATTTCCCCTCTTTCCAACCCAGGGGTCACTGGGCAGTGATCAGGAGCAGGAACCCTGGCTGATTTCCCCTCTCTCTAACCCAGGAGTCACTGGACAGTAATCAGGAGCAGGAACCCTGGCTGATTTCCCATCTCTCTCTAACCCATGGGTCACTGGACAGTGATCAGGAGCAGGAATCCTGGCTGATTTCCCATCTCTCTAACACAGAGATCACTGGATAGTGATCAGGAGCGGGATAAGCATGGGATTGATCCGGGGCAATGGGGAGTGAGCGTGGCAGTAGGATTAGTTTGTGATTGATACAGGGCTAGAGGAGAGAGCTGGGCAGTGGGATTAGTTTGGGATTGATACAGGGCTATGGGGAGAGAGGGTGCAGTGGGATTAGTTTGGATATAACACAGGGCTATGGGGTGAAAGCAGGGCAGTGGACTTACGTTGGGGATTGATACAGGGCTATGGGGAGAGAGCGGGGTAGTGGGATTTGTTTGGGATTGATACAGGGCTATGGGGAGAAAGCGGGGCAGTGGGATTAATTTGGGGATTGATACAGGGCTATGGGGAGAAAGCGGGGCAGTGGGATTTGTTTGGATATAACACAGGGCTATGGGGAGAAAGCGGGCAGTGGCATTTGTTTGGCTATAACACAGGGCTATGGGGAGAAAGCGGGCAGTGGGCTTACGTTGGGGATTGATACAGGGCTATGGGGAGAGAGCAGGGCAGTGGAAATAGTTTGTGATTGATACAGGGCTATGGGGAGAAAGCAGGGCAGTGGGATTAGTTTGGGGATTGATACAGGGCTATGGGGTGAGAGCAGGGCAGTCTGATTAGTTTGGGATTGATACAGGGTTATCGGGAGCGAGTGAGGCATTGGGAATAGTTTGGGATTGATACAGGGCTATGGGGAGAGAGCGGTGCAGTGGGATTTGTTTGGATATAACACAGGGCTATGGGGAGAAAGCAGGGCAGTGGACTTATGTTGGGGATTGATACAGGGCTATGGGGAGAGAGCGGGGCTGTGGGATTTGTTTCGGATTGATACAGAGCTATGGGGAGAAAGCGGGGCAGTGGGATTAATTTGGGGATTGATACAGGGCTATGGGGAGAAAGCGGGGCAGTGGGATTAGTTTGGATATAACACAGGGCTATGGGGAGAAAGCGGGCAGTGGGATTTGTTTGGATATAACACAGGGCTATGGGGAGAAAGCGGGCAGTGGGCTTACGTTGGGGATTGATACAGGGCTATGGGGAGAGAGCGCGGCAGTGGGATTAGGCTGGGGACTGATACAGGGCTATGGGGAGAGAGCAGGGCAGTGGGATTAGGTTGGGGATTGATAAAGGGCTAACAGGAGAGAGCAGGGCAGTGGGATTAGTTTGGGACTGAGACAGAGGGTTGTCAAGTAGCTGTTCCCAGTCCACTTTGGACAGTTCCTGCCTTATCATATTAAAGTCGGCCTGTTGTTTGCTAAATTTCCCCACTGAACTCATTGTTAATCTGCTTTATCAAAACGTGCCTGGATCTCCTGGTATATTTCAATACTGAACCTCGGTAGATTAAATAAAAGTGTTACCGTGATTTGATTTAAATGAAGAGGAGGGATTCACATGCGGATGAATGTTGGTCTGCAGATATCTGGGTACACCTTAGAAAAATGAAGCAAATAAAAGACAATTAAAGTCTGTTCTGGGTATTCCTACTGAGATTTGAATGAATTTTAGGCCGTGAGACTCACTGTCTTATACACAGGAGAGAAGGATTACATCAAACAAAGATAATGGCCCTGAAATCATGGTCTCCGTACCAATGACTTAGGCCTTGGTAGAGGCCCCGCAAGTTCCGTGTTTCCGTCTGCGCTGTGTATGCGCTGAATCCCCGGACTTGCAATCTATCAAGGTTTGCTACAGAATCGATAGAGTAAAGCTGTCTTTAAACCAGCCCATCAAAAACTCCCAGGGCAGGAACAACACAGGTTAGATACAGAGTGAAGCTCCCTCTACACTGTCCCATCAAACACTCCCAAGGCAGGTACTGCACGGGTTAGATACAGACAAAAAGCTCCCTCTACACTGTCCCATCAAACATTCCCAAGGCAGGTGCTGCACGGGTTAGATATATATAGCAATGCTCCCTCTACACTGTCCCATCAAACACTCCCAGGACTATGGGGAGAGAACGTGGCAGTGGGGTTAGTTTGGGATTGATGCAGGGCTATGGGGAGAGAGTGGGGCAGTGGGATTAGTTTGGGATTGATTCAGGGCTATGGGGGGAGAGCAGAGCAGTGGGATTAGTTTGGGATCAAGACAGAGCTATGAGGGGAAAGCGAGGCAGTGGGATTACTTTGGGATTGATACAGGGCTTTGGGGAGAGAGCGGGGCAGTGGGATTAGATTGGGGATTGATACAGGGCTACGGGGAGTCAGCAGGGCAGTGGGATTAGTTTGGGGATTGATACAGGGTATGGGGAGAGAGCGGGGCAGTGGGATTAGTTTGGGGATTGATACAGGGCTATGGGGAGAGAGCAGGGCAGTGGGATTAGTTTGGGGATTGATACAGGGCTATGGGGAGAGAGTGGGGCAGTGGGATTAGTTTGGGATTGATTCAGGGCTATCGGGAGTGAGCGGGGCACTGGGATTAGTTTGGGATTGATACAGGACTATGGGGAGAGAGTGGGGCTTTGGGATTAGTTTTGGATTGATACAGGGCTATCGGGAGTGAGCGGGGCACTGGGATTAGTTTGGGATTGATCCAGGACTATGGGGAGAGAGTGGGGCTTTGGGATTAGTTTTGGATTGATACAGGGCTATCGGGAGTGAGCGGGGCACTGGCATTAGTTTGGGATTGATACAGGGCTATGGGGAGTGAGCGGGGCAGTGGGATTAGTTTGCGGATTGATACAGGGCTATGGGGAGAGAGCGGGGCAGTGGGATTAGTTTGGGGATTGATACAGGGCTATGGGGAGAGAGCGGGGAAGTTTGATTAGTTTGGGGATTGATACAGGGCTATGTAGAGAGCGGGGCAGTGGGATTAGTTTGGGATTGATACAGGGCTATCGGGAGAGATCGGGGCAGTGGGATTAATTTGAGATTGATACAGGGCTATGGGGAGAGAGCGGGGTCGTGGGATTAATTTGGGATTGATACAGGGCTATGGGGAGAGAGCGGGGCAGTGGGATTAGTTTGGGATTTGATACAGGGCTATGGGGTGAGAGCGGGGCAGTGTGATTTGTTTGTGATTGCGACAGGGCTATGGGGAGAGTGCGGGGCAGTGGGATTAATTTGGGATTGATACAGAACTATGGGGAGAGAGCGGGGCAGTGGGATTAGGTTGGGGACTGATACAGGGCTATGGGGAGAGAGCGAGGCAGTGGGATTCGGTTGGCGATTGATAAAGGGCTAACAGGAGAGAGCAGGGCAGTGGGATTAGTTTGGGGCTGAGACAGAGGGTTGTCAAGTAGCTGTTCCTAGTCCACTTTGGACAGATCCTGCCTTAAAATCGGCCTGTTGTTTGCTAAATTTCCCCACTGAACTCATTGTTAATCTGCTTTATCAAAACGTGCCTGGATCTCCTGGTATATTTCAATACTGAACCTCGGTAGATTAAATAAAAGTGTTACCGTGATTTGATTTAAATGCAGAGGAGGGATTCACATGCGGATGAATGTTGGTCTGCAGATATCTGGGTACACCTTAGAAAAATGAAGCAAATAAAAGACAATTAAAGTCTGTTCTGGGTATTCTTACTGAGATTTGAATGAATTTTAGGCCGTGAGACTCACTGTCTTATACACAGGAGTGAAGGATTACATCAAACAAAGATAATGGCCCTGAAATCATGGTCTCCGTACCAACGACTTAGGCCTTGGTAGAGGCCCCGCAAGTTCCGTGTTTCCGTCTGCGCTGTGTATGTGCTGAATCCCCGGACTTGCAATCTATCAAGGTTTGCTACAGAATCGATAGAGTAAAGCTCTCTTTAAACCAGCCCATCAAAAACTCCCAGGGCAGGAACAAGACGGGTTAGATACAGAGTGAAGCTCCCTCTACACTGTCCCATCAAACACTCCCAGGACTATGGGGAGAGAACGTGGCAGTGGGGTTAGTTTGGGATTGATGCAGGGCTATGGGGAGAGAGTGGGGCAGTGGGATTAGTTTGGGATTGATTCAGGGCTATGGGGGGAGAGCAGAGCAGTGGGATTAGTTTGGGATTAAGACAGAGCTATGGGGGGAAAGCGAGGCAGTGGGATTACTTTGGGATTGATACAGGGCTATGGGGAGAGAGCGGGGCAGTGGGATTAGATTGGGGATTGATACAGGGCTATGGGGAGTCAGCAGGGCAGTGGGATTAGTTTGGGGATTGATACAGGGTATGGGGAGGGAGCGGGGCAGTGGGATTAGTTTGGGGATTGATACAGGGCTATGGGGAGAGAGCAGGGCAGTGGGATTAGTTTGGGGATTGATACAGGGCTATGGGGATATAGCGGGGCAGTGGGATTAGTTTGGGATTGATACATGGCTATGGGGAGAGAGCAGGGCGGTGGGATTAGTTTGGGATTGATACAGGGCTATGGGGAGAGAGCGGGGCATTGGGATTAGTTTGCGATTGATACAGGGCTATGGGGAGAGAGCGGGGCAGTGGGATTAGTTTGGGGATTGAAACAGGGCTCTGGGGAGAGAGCGGGGCATTGGGATTAGTTTGGGATTGATACAGGACTATGGGGAGAGAGTGGGGCTTTGGGATTAGTTTTGGATTGATACACGGCTATCGGGAGTGAGCAGGGCACTGGGATTAGTTTGGGATTGATACAGGACTATGGGGAGAGAGTGGGGCTTTGGGATTAGTTTTGGATTGATACAGGGCTATCGGGAGTGAGCGGGGCACTGGGATTAGTTTGGGATTGATACAGGGCTATGGGGAGTGAGCGGGGCAGTGGGATTAGTTTGCGGATTGATACAGGGCTATGGGGAGAGAGCGGGGCAGTGGGATTTGTTTGGGATTGATACAGGGCTATCGGGAGAGATCGGGGCAGTGGGATTAGTTTGGGATTTGATACAGGGCTATGGGGTGAGAGCGGGGCAGTGTGATTTGTTTGTGATTGCGACAGGGCTATAGGGAGAGTGCGGGGCAGTGGGATTAATTTGGGATTGATACAGAACTATGGGGAGAGAGCGGGGCAGTGGGATTAGGTTGGGGACTGATACAGGGCTATGGGGAGAGAGCGGGGCAGTGGGATTAGGTTGGGGACTGATACAGGGCTATGGGGAGAGAGCGGGGCAGTAGGATTAGGTTGGCGATTGATACAGGGCTATGGGGAGAGAGCAGGGCAGTGGGATTAGTTTGGGACTGAGACAGAGGGTTGTCAAGTAGCTGTTCCTAGTCCACTTTGGACAGATCCTGCCTTAAAATCAGCCTGTTGTTTGCTAAATTTCCCCACTGAACTCATTGTTAATCTGCTTTATCAAAACGTGCCTCGATCTCCTGGTATATTTCAATACTGAACCTCGGTAGATTAAATAAAAGTGTTACCGTGATTTGATTTAAATGCAGAGGAGGGATTCACATGCGGATGAATGTTGGTCCGCAGATGTCTGGGTACACCTTAGAAAAATGAAGCAAATAAAAGACAATTAAAGTCTGTTCTGGGTATTCTTACTGAGATTTGAATGAATTTTAGGCCGTGAGACAGGAGTGAAGGATTACATCAAACAAAGATAATGGCCCTGAAATCATGGTCTCCGTACCAACGACTTAGGCCTTGGTAGAGGCCTCGCAAGTTCCGTGTTTCCGTCTGCGCTGTGTATGCGCTGAATCCCCGGACTTGCAATCTATCAAGGTTTGCTACAGAATCGATAGAGTAAAGCTCTCTTTAAACCAGCCCATCAAAAACTCCCAGGGCAGGAACAAGACGGGTTAGATACAGAGTGAAGCTCCCTCTACACTGTCCCATCAAACACTCCCAAGGCAGGTACTGCACGGGTTAGATACAGAGTAAAGCTCCCTCTACGCTGTCCCATCAAACACTCCCAAGGCAGGTACAGCACGGGTTAGATATCGAGTAATGCTCCCTCTACACTGTCCCATCAAACACTCCCAAGGCAGGTACCGCACGGGTTAGATACAGAGTAAAGCTCCCTCTACACTGTCCCATCAAACACTCCCAGGGCAGGTACAGCACAGGTTAGATATAGAGTAAAGCTCCCTCTACACTGTCCCATCAAACACTCCCAAGGCAGGTGCTGCACGGGTTAGATACAGAGTAAAGCTCCCTCTACGCTGTCCCATCAAACACTCCCAAGGCAGGTACAGCACGGGTTAGATATAGAGTAATGCTCCCTCTACACTGTCCCATGAAACACTCCCAAGGCAGGTACCGCACAGGTTAGATACAGACAAAAAGCTGCCTCTACACTGTCCCATCAAACATTCCCAAGGCAGGTGCTGCACGGGTTAGATATATATAGTAATGCTCCCTCTACACTGGCCCATCAAACACTCCCAGGGCTATGGGGAGAGAACGTGGCAGTGGGGTTAGTTTGGGAATGATGCAGGGCTACGGGAGGAGAGTGGGGCAGAGGGATTAGTTTGGAATTGATGCAGGGCTATTGGGAAAAGTTTGGGATTGAGGCAGGGCTATGGGGAGAGAGTGGGGCAGTGGGATTAGTTTGCGATTGATTCAGGGCTATGGGGGGAGAGCAGGGCAGTGGGATTAGTTTGAGATCAAGACAGAGCTATGGGGGGAAAGCGAGATAGTGGGATTAGTTTGGGATTGATACAGGGCTATGGGGAGAGAGCGGGGCAGTGGGATTAGTTTGGGGGTGGTACAGGTCTATGGGGAGAGAGCGGGGCAGTGGGATTAGTTTGGGGATTGATACAGGGCTATGGGGAGAGAGCGGGGCAGTGGGATTAGTTTGGGGATTGATACAGGGCTATGGGGAGAGAGCGGGGCAGTGGGATTTGTTTGGGATTGATACAGGGCTATGGGGAGAAAGCGGGGCAGTGGAAATAGTTTGTGATTGATACAGGGCTATGGGGAGAAAGCGAGGCAGTGGGATTAGTTTGGTGATTGATACAGGGCTATGGGGAGAAAGCGGGGCAGTGGGATTAGTTTTGGGATTGATACAGGGCTATGGGGAGAAAGCGGGGCAGTGGGATTAGTTTGGTGATTGATAAAGGGCTATGGGGAGAGAGCGGGGCAGTGGGATTTGTTTGGTGATTGATGCAGGGCTATGGGGAGAGAGCGGGGCAGTGGGATTAGGTTGGGGACTGATACAGGGCTATGGGGAGAAAGCGGGGCAGTGGGATTAGTTTGGATATAACACAGGGCTATGGGGAGAAAGCGGGCAGTGGGATTTGTTTGGATATAACACAGGGCTATGGGGAGAAAGCGGGCAATGGGCTTACGTTGGGGATTGATACAGGGCTATGGGGAGAGAGCAGGGCAGTGGAAATAGTTTGTGATTGATACAGGGCTATGGGGAGAAAGCGGGGCAGTGGGATTAGTTTGGAGATTTATACAGGGCTATGGGGAGTGAGCGGGGCAGTGGGATTAGGTTGGGGACTGATACAGGGCTATGGGGATAGAGCGGGGCAGTGGGATTAGGTTGGGGCTTGATAAAGGGCTAACAGGAGAGAGCGGGGCAGTGGGATTAGTGTGGTGATATTTACAGGGCTATGGGGAGAGAGCGCGGCAGTGGGATTAGGCTGGGGACTGATACAGGGCTATGGGGAGAGAGCGGGGCAGTGGGATTAGGTTGGGGATTGATACAGGGCTATGGGGAGAGAGCGGGGCAGTGGGATTAGGCTGGGGACTGATACAGGGCTATGGGGAGAGAGCGGGGCAGTGGGATTAGGTTGGCGATTGATAAAGGGCTAACAGGAGAGAGCAGGGCAGTGGGATTAGTTTGGGACTGAGACAGAGGGTTGTCAAGTAGCTGTTCCCAGTCCACTTTGGACAGATCCTGCCTTATCATATTAAAATCGGCCTGTTGTTTGCTAAATTTCCCCACTGAACTCATTGTTAATCTGCTTTATCAAAACGTGCCTGGATCTCCTGGTATATTTCAATACTGAACCTCGGTAGATTAAATAAAAGTGTTACCGTGATTTGATTTAAATGCAGAGGAGGGATTCACATGCAGTCTGCAGATATCTGGGTACACCTTAGAAATATGAAGCAAATAAAAGACAAATAAAGTCCGTTCTGGGTATTCTTACTGAGATTTGAATGAATTTTAGGCCGTGAGACTCACTGTCTTATACACAGGAGTGAAGGATTACATCAAACAAAGATAATGGCCCTGAAATCATGGTCTCCGTACCAACGACTTAGGCCTTGGTAGAGGCCCCGCAAGTTCCGTGTTTCCGTCTGCGCTGTGTATGCGCTGAATCCCCGGACTTGCAATCTATCAAGGTTTGCTACAGAATCGATAGAGTAAAGCTGTCTTTAAACCAGCCCATCAAAAACTCCCAGGGCAGGAACAACACGGGTTAGATACAGAGTGAAGCTCCCTCTACACTGTCCCATCAAACACTCCCAAGGCAGGTACCGCACGGGTTAGATACAGAGTAAAGTTCCCTCTACACTGCCCCATCAAACACTCCCAAGGCAGGTACAGCATGGGTTAGATATAGAGTAATGCTCCCTCTACACTATCCCATCAAACACTCCCAAGGCAGGTACCGCACGGGTTAGATACAGAGTAAAGTTCCCTCTACACTGCCCCATCAAACACTCCCAAGGCAGGTACAGCATGGGTTAGATATAGAGTAATGCTCCCTCTACACTATCCCATCAAACACTCCCAAGGCAGGTACTGCTCGGGTTAGATACAGAGTAAAGCTCCCTCTACGCTGTCCCATCAAACACTCCCAAGGCAGGTACAGCACGGGTTAGATATAGAGTAAAGCTCCCTCTACACTGTCCCATCAAACACTCCCAAGGCAGGTACCGCACGGGTTAGATACAGATAAAAAAGCTCCCTCTACACTGTCCCATCAAACATTCCCAAGGCAGGTGCTGCACGGGTTAGATATAGAGTAATGCTCCCTCTACACTGTCCCATCAAACACTCCCAGGGCTATGGGGAGAGAACGTGGCAGTGGGGTTAGTTTGGGAATGATGCAGGGCTATGGGCAGAGAGTGGGGCAGAGGGATTAGTTTGGAATTGATGCAGGGCTATCGGGAGAGAGAGAGGCATTGGGAAAAGTTTGGGATTGATGCAGGGCTATGGGGAGAGAGTTTGGCAGTGGGATTAGTTTGGGATTGATTCAGGGCTATGGGGGGAGTGCAGGGCAGTGGGATTAGTTTGGGATCAAGACAGAGCTATGGGGGGAAAGCAAGGCAGTCGGATTAGTTTCGGGATTGATACAGGGCTATGGGGAGAAAGCGGGGCAGTGGGATTAGTTTGGATATAACACAGGGCTATGAGGAGAAAGCGGGGCAGTGGGATTAGTTTGGATATAACACAGGGCTATGGGGAGAAAGCGGGCAGTGGGATTTGTTTGGATATAACACAGGGCTATGGGGAGTCAGCAGGGCAGTGGGATTAGTTTGGGGATTGATACAGGGCTATGGGGAGAGAGCAGGGCAGTGGAATTAGTTTGGGGATTGAAACAGGGCTATGGGGAGAGAGCGGGGTATTGGGATTAGTTTGGGGATTGAAACAGGGCTATGGGGAGAGAGCAGGGCAGTGGAATTAGTTTGGGGATTGAAACAGGGCTATGGGGAGAGAGCGGGGTATTGGGATAAGTTTGGGATTGATACAGGACTATGGGGAGAGAGTGGGGCTTTGGGATTAGTTTTGGATTGATACAGGGCTGTCGGGAGTGAGCGGGGCACTGGGATTAGTTTGTGATTGATACAGGGCTATGGGGAGTGAGCGGGGCAGTGGGATTATTTTGCGGATTGATACAGGGCTATGGGGAGAGAGCGGGGCAGTGGGATTAGTTTGGGGATTGATACAGGGCAATGGGGAGACAGCGGGGCAGTTTGATTAGTTTGGGATTGATACAGGACTATGGGGAGAGAGCGGGACAGTGGGATTAGCTTGGGGATTGATACAGGGCTATGGGGAGAGAGCGGGGCAGTGGGATTAGTTTGGGGATTGATACAGGGCTATGGGGAGTGAGCGGGGCAGTGGGAATAGTTTGGGATTGATACAGGGCTATCCGGAGAGAGCGGGGCAGTGGGATTAGTTTGGGATTTGATACAGGGCTATGGGGTGAGAGCGGGGCAGTGTGATTTGTTTGGGATTGATACAGGGCTATGGGGAGAGTGCAGGGCAGTGGGATTAGTTTGGGATTGATACAGAGCTATGGGGAGAGAGCGGGGCAGTGGGATTAGTTTGGGGATTAATGCAGGGCTATGGGGAGAGAGCAGGGCAGTGGGATTAGTTTGGGGATTGATACAGGGCTATGGGGAGAGAGCGGGGCAGTGGGATTAGTTTTGGATTGATACAGGGCTATCGGGAGTGAGCGGGGCACTGGGATTAGTTTGTGATTGATACAGGGCTATGGGGAGTGAGCGGGGCAGTGGGATTATTTTGCGGATTGATACAGGGCTATGGGGAGAGAGCGGGGCAGTGGGATTAGTTTGGGGATTGATACAGGGCTATGGGGAGTGAGCGGGGCAGTGGGAATAGTTTGGGATTGATACAGGGCAATGGGGAGACAGCGGGGCAGTTTGATTAGTTTGGGATTGATACAGGACTATGGGGAGAGAGCGGGACAGTGGGATTAGCTTGGGGATTGATACAGGGCTATGGGGAGAGAGCGGGGCAGTGGGATTAGTTTGGGGATTGATACAGGGCTATGGGGAGAGAGCGAGGCATTGGGAATAGTTTGGGATTGATACAGGGCTATGGGGTTTTGTATATTCCACATGTCCTGTGCTTGAAGTCTCTGACATTGGCCAGACATTGTTTTAGCATTTCATTGTCTTGGGCTGTTTACTATGAACATCTTTACCTGTTTCTGATCTACACAGGATGCAACAGATCAGAAAAACCTCCATTCAACAATGCGAATTCCTGTCTCTGCAAAGACATCATGCTGTTCCACAATGCAGGAATGTCGCAAACAGCTTTTGCTAGCTGAGATCAACTTTAACCATTCAAACCTTTCAGGTAAAGAAGCTTCTAGATTCCGAGCCACAAATTGAATCGTTTAAGACAGAAAGAATGTCACAGAAATGTGATTTATTGCTGTTATTTTACAATTTACAAATATACACACAATTTGTGTCACTGAATTATAAACAAAAAGCAGGCAAAGCTATGACTTAACAGAAATAAACACTTGTTTTTCTTCCTGGACAGCAAAACCAGTCAGACTGACTTGCAAATGTTTACTGATATGTTGACGTAAAGATTTATAATTGACCAATTTCGCTTCTAATGTTTTTCTCTCAAACATTCTCCACAATATTAATCCCTGCTCTTGTCACAAGGAGTGTTGAATTATTTTAGGTACTTCGCAATTAAAAGCAGGAAACAAACTTCATTATACTCACAAATTTTAATCTCCTATTTCAAACATTCAAACCAAATCGAATTGTACGTTATCACTTTAATCAATGTATTTTCTGTGTCTCTCTCAATAAACAAAGAGTGGTTTCTTCTAAAGTAGCTTCCTGCAATTTTTATACATCATTACATAACTCTTGCTTCAATTAACACTCCACTAAATGTTTAAGAGGAAATCTATATTTACGTTATTCCTGCGACTTGTTAGGACTATCGAACGAGACATTATAAAATGGTTTGTGTTTTTCCCCTTTCTTGGTTCTCTTCCTAAATGTCTTAATGGTATATTTTTAAAAAGTCATTAAAAAGTAATCTGTAACTCCTACAAATCCTCCCCTACCTTCCCCCTCCACAACACCATGGTTGCAAGTTTGTGTAAAGCTACTCACTTTAGTCAATCACTCAAAATCAAATCTTGAGATATTTCAATTTGAAAACATTTTAACCATTTCAGAGCACTTTAAAAGCGTTTGGACTTCAAGACCTGGTTGAAACTTGTTTAGGTGAGGGGAAAATTGGCTTTTGCTTCAGTCTCTTCCAAAATCATGTTCGAAACTTAGGGGGAAAAAGTGTTTTTTACACTCATTTTTGGTGAAAAGTTCATTAAAAATCGTTAAAATCTTTCAAGTCTCACTGCAGCTTTGACAGAAGAAGTTGCTCCAAGTTTCTCCTTCCCCCTTCAATGCTGTCGTTAAACATCCGACAAAATAAAGTCTAATTCCAAACGGAGCTCCAATCAGAAAGTGAATAAAGTGGTTAAACTTCCTAAGAAGGCGGCGAGGTTATCTATCCCCAGCCTTGGCGATGAGCTGGGATCAGTTTTTGGAGATGTTGTTTCCTCTTTTTCTGTTGCCGTTCCCTCCGTCTCTAAGAGTCTGAGGTACAAACGGGGGCACAAACTACTTCCCTTTCTCGCAACATGATTTAAATAACCCTGGCTGATTTCCCTCTCTCTCTAACCCAGGGGTCACTGGACAATGATCAGGAGCAGGAACCCTGGCTGATTTTCCCCTCTCTCTAACCCAGGGGTCACTGGGCAGTGATCAGGAGCAGGAACCCTGCCTGATTTCCCCTCTCTCTAACCCAGGGATCACTGGACAGAGATCAGGAGCACGAACCCTGGCTCACTTCCCCTCTCTCTAACCCACAGGTCACTGGACAATGATCAGGAGCATGAACCCTGGATGGTTCCCCCTCTCTCTAGGTCACTGGATAGTGATCAGGAGCTGGAACCCTGGCTGATTTCCCTCTCTCTCTAACCCAGGGGTCACTGGACAATGATCAGGAGCAGGAACCCTGGCTGATTTCCCCTCTCTCTAACCCAGGGGTCACTGGATAGTGATCAGGATCATGAACCCTGGCTGATTTCCCCTCTCTCTCTAACCCAGGGGTCACTGGATAGTGATCAGGATCATGAACCCTGGCTGATTTCCCCTCTCTCTCTAACCCAGGTGTCACTGGACTGTGATAAGGAGCACGAACCCTGGCTGATTTCCCTCTCTCTCTCACCCAGGTGTCACTGGACTGTGATCAGGAGCAGGAACCCTGGCTGATTTCCCTCTCTCTCTATCCCAGGGGTCACTGGACTGTGATCAGGAGCAGGAACACCAGCTGATTTCCTCTCTCTCTAACTCAGGGGTCACTGGGCAGTGATCAGCAGCAGGAACCCAGGCTGATTGCCCTCTCTCTCTAAACCAGGGGTCACTGGACCGTGATCAGGAGCAGGAACCCTGGCTGATTTCCCCTCTCTCTAACCCAGGGGTCACTGGGCAGTGATCAGGAGCAGGAACCCTGGCTGATTTCCCCTCTCTCTAACCCAGGGGTCACTGGGCAGTGATCAGGAGCAGAAACCCTGGCTGATTTCCCCTCTCTAACCCAGGGGTCACTGGACAGTGATCAGGAGCAGGAACCCTGGCTGAATTCCCCTCTCTCTCTAACCCAGGGTTCACTGGGCAGTGATCAGGAGCAGGAACACTGGCTGATTTCCCTCTCTCTCTAACCCAGGGGTCACTGGGCAGTGATCAGGAGCAGGAATCCTGGCTGATTTCACCTCTCTCTAACCCAGGGGTCAGTGGATAGTGATCAGGAGCATGAACCCTGGCTGATTTCCCCTCTCTCTAACCCAGGGTTCACTGGACTGTGATCAGGAGCAGGAATCCTGGCTGATTTCCCTCTCTCTCTAACCCAGGGGTCAGTGGATAGTGATCAGGAGCATGAACCCTGGCTGATTTCCCCTCTCTCTAACCCAGGGGTCACTGGACTGTGATCAGGAGCATGAACCCTGGCTGATTTCCCTCTCTCTAACCCAGGGGTCACTGGGCAGTGATCAGGAGCTGGAACCCCGGCTGATTTCCCCTCTCTCTAACCCAGGGGTCACTGGACTGTGATCAGGAGCATGAACCCTGGCTGATTTCGCTCTCTCTCTAACCCAGGGGTCACTGGACTGTGATCAGGAGCAGGAACCCTGGCTGATTTCCCTCTCTCTCTAACCCAGGGGTCGGGTCACTGGACTGTGATCAGGAGCAGGAACCCTGGCTGATTTCCCCTCTCTCTAACCCAGGGATCTCTGGATAGTGATCAGGAGCAGGAACCCTGGCTGATTTCCCTCTCTCTCTAACCCAGGGTTCACTGTGCAGTGATCAGGAGCAGGAACCCTGGCTGATTTCCCCTCTCTCTAACCCAGGGGTCACTGGGCAGTGATCAGGAGCAGGAACCCTGGCTGATTTCCCTCTCTCTCTAACCCAGGGGTCACTGGGCAGTGATCAGGAGCTGGAAACCCGGCTGATTTCCCCTCTCTCTAACCCAGGGGTCACTGGACTGTGATCAGGAGCATGAACCCTGGCTGATTTCGCTCTCTCTCTAACCCAGGGGTCACTGGACTGTGATCAGGAGCAGGAACCCTGGCTGATTTCCCTCTCTCTCTAACCCAGGGATCTCTGGATAGTGATCAGGAGCAGGAACCCTGGCTGATTTCCCCTCTCTAACCGAGGAGTCACTGGACAGTGATCAGGAGCATGAACCCTGGCTGATTTCCCCTCTCTCTCTAACCCAGGGGTCACTGGACTGTGATCAGGAGCAGGAACCCAGGCTGATTTCCACTCTCTCAACCCAGGGTTCACTGGACAATGATCAGGAGCAGGAACCCTGGCTGATTTCCCCTCTCTCTAACCCAGGGGTCACTGGGCAGTGATCAGGAGCAGGAACCCTGGCTGATTTCACCTCTCTCTCTAACCCAGGGGTCACTGGGCAGTGATCAGGAGCAGGAACCCTGGCTGATTTCACCTCTCTCTCTAACCCAGGGGTCACTGGACAGTGATCAGGAGCAGGAACCCTGGCTGATTTCCCTCTCTCTCTAACCCAGGGGTCACTGGGCAGTGATCAGGAGCAGGAACCCTGGCTGATTTCCCCTCTCTCTAACCCAGGGGTCACTGGGCAGTGATCAGGAGCAGGAACCCTGGCTGATTTCCCCTCTCTCTAACCCAGGGGTCACTGGACAGCGATCAGGAGCAGGAACCCTGGCTGATTCCCCCTCTCTCCAAGCCAGTGGTCATTGGGCAGTGATCAGGAGCAGGTACCCTGGCTGATTTCCCCTCTCTCTCTCACCCAGGGGTCACTGGACAGTGATCAGGAGCAAGAACCCTGGCTGATTTCCCCTCTCTCTCTAACCCAGGGGTCACTGGACTGTGATCAGGAGCAGGAACCCAGGCTGATTTCCACTCTCTCAACCCAGGGTTCACTGGACAATGATCAGGAGCAGGAACCCTGGCTGATTTCCCCTCTCTCTAACCCAGGGGTCACTGGGCAGTGATCAGGAGCAGGAACCCTGGCTGATTTCACCTCTCTTTCTAACCCAGGGGTCACTGGACAGTGATCAGGAGCAGGAACCCTGGCTGATTTCCCTCTCTCTCTAACCCAGGGGTCACTGGGCAGTGATCAGGAGCAGGAACCCTGGCTGATTTCACCTCTCTCTCTAACCCAGGGGTCACTGGACAGTGATCAGGAGCAGGAACCCTGGCTGATTTCCCTCTCTCTCTAACCCAGGGGTCACTGGGCAGTGATCAGGAGCAGGAACCCTGGCTGATTTCCCCTCTCTCTAACCAGGGGTCACTGGATAGTGATCAGGAGCATGAACCCTGGCTGATTTCACCTGTCTCTCTAACCCAGGGGTCACTGGACAATGATCAGGAGCAGGAACCCTGGCTGATTTCCCCTCTCTCTAACCCAGGAGTCACTGGACAGTGATCAGGAGCAGGAACCCTGGCTGGTTCCCCCTCTCTCTAACCCAGGGGTCACTGGACTGTAATCAGGAGCAGGAACCCTGGCTGATTTCCCCTCTCTCTAACCCAGGGTTCACTGGACTGTAATCAGGAGCTGGAACCCGGGCTGATTTCCCCTCTCTCTAACCCAGGAGTCACTGGACAGTGATCAGGAGCACGAACCCTGGCTGATTTCCCTCTCTCTCTCACCCAGGTGTCACTGGACTGTGATCAGGAGCAGGAACCCTGGCTGATTTCCCTCTCTCTCTATCCCAGGGGTCACTGGACTGTGATCAGGAGCAGGAACCCCAGCTGATTTCCTCTCTCTCTAACTCAGGGGTCACTGGGCAGTGATCAGCAGCAGGAACCCAGGCTGATTGCCCTCTCTCTCTAAACCAGGGGTCACTGGACTGTGATCAGGAGCAGGAACCCTGGCTGATTTCCCCTCTCTCTAACCCAGGGGTCACTGGGCAGTGATCAGGAGCAGGAACCCTGGCTGATTTCCCCTCTCTCTAACCCAGGGGTCACTGGGCAGTGATCAGGAGCAGAAACCCTGGCTGATTTATCCTCTCTAACCCAGGGGTCACTGGACAGTGATCAGGAGCAGGAACCCTGGCTGAATTCCCCTCTCTCTCTAACCCAGGGGTCACTGGGCAGTGATCAGGAGCAGGAACCCTGGCTGATTTCCCCTCTCTAACCCAGGGGTCACTGGACAGTGATCAGGAGCAGGAACCCTGGCTGAATTCCCCTCTCTCTCTAACCCAGGGTTCACTGGGCAGTGATCAGGAGCAGGAACCCTGGCTGATTTCCCCTCTCTCTAACCCAGGGGTCACTGGGCAGTGATCAGGAGCAGAAACCCTGGCTGATTTCCCCTCTCTAACCCAGGGGTCACTGGACAGTGATCAGGAGCAGGAACCCTGGCTGAATTCCCCTCTCTCTCTAACCCAGGGTTCACTGGGCAGTGATCAGGAGCAGGAACACTGGCTGATTTCCCTCTCTCTCTAACCCAGGGGTCACTGGGCAGTGATCAGGAGCAGGAATCCTGGCTGATTTCACCTCACTCTAACCCAGGGGTCAGTGGATAGTGATCAGGAGCATGAACCCTGGCTGATTTCCCCTCTCTCTAACCCAGGGTTCACTGGACTGTGATCAGGAGCAGGAATCCTGGCTGATTTCCCTCTCTCTCTAACCCAGGGGTCAGTGGATAGTGATCAGGAGCATGAACCCTGGCTGATTTCCCCTCTCTCTAACCCAGGGGTCACTGGACTGTGATCAGGAGCATGAACCCTGGCTGATTTCCCTCTCTCTCTAACCCAGGGTTCACTGTGCAGTGATCAGGAGCAGGAACCCTGGCTGATTTCCCTCTCTCTCTAACCCAGGGGTCACTGGGCAGTGATCAGGAGCTGGAACCCCGGCTGATTTTCCCTCTCTCTAACCCAGGGGTCACTGGACTGTGATCAGGAGCATGAACCCTGGCTGATTTCGCTCTCTCTCTAACCCAGGGGTCACTGGACTGTGATCAGGAGCAGGAACCCTGGCTGATTTCCCTCTCTCTCTAACCCAGGGGTCACTGGACTGTGATCAGGAGCAGGAACCCTGGCTGATTTCCCCTCTCTCTAACCCAGGGATCTCTGGATAGTGATCAGGAGCAGGAACCCTGGCTGATTTCCACTCTCTAACCCAGGAGTCACTGGACAGTGATCAGGAGCATGAACCCTGGCTGATTTCCCCTCTCTCTCTAACCCAGGGGTCACTGGACTGTGATCAGGAGCAGGAACCCAGGCTGATTTCCACTCTCTCAACCCAGGGTTCACTGGACAATGATCAGGAGCAGGAACCCTGGCTGATTTCCCCTCTCTCTAACCCAGGGGTCACTGGGCAGTGATCAGGAGCAGGAACCCTGGCTGATTTCACCTCTCTCTCTAACCCAGGGGTCACTGGACAGTGATCAGGAGCAGGAACCCTGGCTGATTTCCCTCTCTCTCTAACCCAGGGGTCACTGGGCAGTGATCAGGAGCAGGAACCCTGGCTGATTTCACCTCTCTCTCTAACGCAGGGGTCACTGGACAGTGATCAGGAGCAGGAACCCTGGCTGATTTCCCTCTCTCTCTAACCCAGGGGTCACTGGGCAGTGATCAGGAGCAGGAACCCTGGCTGATTTCCCCTCTCTCTAACCCAGGGGTCACTGGGCAGTGATCAGGAGCAGGAACCCTGGCTGATTTCCCCTCTCTCTAACCCAGGGGTCACTGGACAGCGATCAGGAGCAGGAACCCTGGCTGATTCCCCCTCTCTCCAAGCCAGTGGTCATTGGGCAGTGATCAGGAGCAGGTACCCTGGCTGATTTCCCCTCTCTCTCTAACCCAGGGGTCACTGGACTGTGATCAGGAGCAGGAACCCTGGCTGATTTCACCTCTCTCTCTAACCCAGGGGTCACTGGGCAGTGATCAGGAGCTGGAACCCCGGCTGATTTTCCCTCTCTCTAACCCAGGGGTCACTGGACTGTGATCAGGAGCATGAACCCTGGCTGATTTCGCTCTCTCTCTAACCCAGGGGTCACTGGACTGTGATCAGGAGCAGGAACCCTGGCTGATTTCCCTCTCTCTCTAACCCAGGGGTCACTGGACTGTGATCAGGAGCAGGAACCCTGGCTGATTTCCCCTCTCTCTAACCCAGGGATCTCTGGATAGTGATCAGGAGCAGGAACCCTGGCTGATTTCCCCTCTCTCTAACCCAGGGGTCACTGGGCAGTGATCAGGAGCAGGAACCCTGGCTGATTTCACCTCTCTCTCTAACCCAGGGGTCACTGGACAGTGATCAGGAGCAGGAACCCTGGCTGATTTCCCTCTCTCTCTAACCCAGGGGTCACTGGGCAGTGATCAGGAGCAGGAACCCTGGCTGATTTCACCTCTCTCTCTAACCCAGGGGTCACTGGACAGTGATCAGGAGCAGGAACCCTGGCTGATTTCCCTCTCTCTCTAACCCAGGGGTCACTGGGCAGTGATCAGGAGCAGGAACCCTGGCTGATTTCCCCTCTCTCTAACCCAGGGGTCACTGGGCAGTGATCAGGAGCAGGAACCCTGGCTGATTTCCCCTCTCTCTCTAACCCAGGGGTCACTGGACAGTGATCAGGAGCAGGAACCCTGGCTGATTTCCCCACTCTCTCTAACCCAGGGGTCACTGGACAGTGATCAGGAGCAGGAACCCTGGCTGGTTCCCCCTCTCTCTAACCCAGGGATCTCTGGATAGTGATCAGGAGCAGGAACCCTGGCTGATTTCCCCTCTCTCTAACCCAGGGGTCACTGGGCAGTGATCAGGAGCAGGAACCCTGGCTGATTTCACCTCTCTCTCTAACCCAGGGGTCACTGGACAGTGATCAGGAGCAGGAACCCTGGCTGATTTCCCTCTCTCTCTAACCCAGGGGTCACTGGACAGTGATCAGGAGCAGGAACCCTGGCTGATTTCCCTCTCTCTCTAACCCAGGGGTCACTGGGCAGTGATCAGGAGCAGGAACCCTGGCTGATTTCCCCTCTCTCTAACCCAGGGGTCACTGGGCAGTGATCAGGAGCAGGAACCCTGGCTGATTTCCCCTCTCTCTCTAACCCAGGGGTCACTGGACAGTGATCAGGAGCAGGAACCCTGGCTGATTTCCCCTCTCTCTCTAACCCAGGGGTCACTGGACAGTGATCAGGAGCAGGAACCCTGGCTGGTTCCCCCTCTCTCTAACTCAGGGGTCACTGGATAGTGATCAGGAGCTGGAACCCGGGCTGGTTTCCCCTCTCTCTAACCCAGGGGTTAATGGACAATGATCAGGAGCAGGAACTCTCGCTGATTTCCCTCTCTCTCTAACCAGGGGTCACTGGATAGTGATCAGGAGCATGAACCCTGGCTGATTTCACCTGTCTCTCTAACCCAGGGGTCACTGGACAATGATCAGGAGCAGGAACCCTGGCTGATTTCCCCTCTCTCTAACCCAGGAGTCACTGGACAGTGATCAGGAGCAGGAACCCTGGCTGGTTCCCCCTCTCTCTAACCCAGGGGTCACTGGACTGTAATCAGGAGCAGGAACCCTGGCTGATTTCCCCTCTCTCTAACCCAGGGTTCACTGGACTGTAATCAGGAGCTGGAACCCAGGCTGATTTCCCCTCTCTCTAACCCAGGGGTCACTGGACAGTGATCAGGAGCAGGAACCCTGGCTGATTTCCCCTCTCTCTAACCCAGGAGTCACTGGACAGTGATCAGGAGCACGAACCCTGGCTGATTTCCCTCTCTCTCTCACCCAGGTGTCACTGGACTGTGATCAGGAGCAGGAACCCTGGCTGATTTCCCTCTCTCTCTATCCCAGGGGTCACTGGACTGTGATCAGGAGCAGGAACCCCAGCTGATTTCCTCTCTCTCTAACTCAGGGGTCACTGGGCAGTGATCAGCAGCAGGAACCCAGGCTGATTGCCCTCTCTCTCTAAACCAGGGGTCACTGGACTGTGATCAGGAGCAGGAACCCTGGCTGATTTCCCCTCTCTCTAACCCAGGGGTCACTGGGCAGTGATCAGGAGCAGGAACCCTGGCTGATTTCCCCTCTCTCTAACCCAGGGGTCACTGGGCAGTGATCAGGAGCAGAAACCCTGGCTGATTTCCCCTCTCTAACCCAGGGGTCACTGGACAGTGATCAGGAGCAGGAACCCTGGGTGAATTCCCCTCTCTCTCTAACCCAGGGTTCACTGGGCAGTGATCAGGAGCAGGAACACTGGCTGATTTCCCTCTCTCTCTAACCCAGGGGTCACTGGGCAGTGATCAGGAGCAGGAATCCTGGCTGATTTCACCTCTCTCTAACCCAGGGGTCAGTGGATAGTGATCAGGAGCATGAACCCTGGCTGATTTCCCCTCTCTCTAACCCAGGGTTCACTGGACTGTGATCAGGAGCAGGAATCCTGGCTGATTTCCCTCTCTCTCTAACCCAGGTGTCAGTGGATAGTGATCAGGAGCATGAACCCTGGCTGATTTCCCCTCTCTCTAACCCAGGGGTCACTGGACTGTGATCAGGAGCATGAACCCTGGCTGATTTCCCTCTCTCTCTAACCCAGGGTTCACTGTGCAGTGATCAGGAGCAGGAACCCTGGCTGATTTCCCTCTCTCTCTAACCCAGGGGTCACTGGGCAGTGATCAGGAGCTGGAACCCCGGCTGATTTTCCCTCCCTCTAACCCAGGGGTCACTGGACTGTGATCAGGAGCATGAACCCTGGCTGATTTCGCTCTCTCTCTAACCCAGGGGTCACTGGACTGTGATCAGGAGCAGGAACCCTGGCTGATTTCCCTCTCTCTCTAACCCAGGGGTCACTGGACTGTGATCAGGAGCAGGAACCCTGGCTGATTTCCCCTCTCTCTAACCCAGGGATCTCTGGATAGTGATCAGGAGCAGGAACCCTGGCTGATTTCCACTCTCTCTAACCCAGGGGTCACTGGGCAGTGATCAGGAGCAGGAACCCTGGCTGATTTCCCCTCTCTCTAACCCAGGGGTCACTGGACAGCGATCAGGAGCAGGAACCCTGGCTGATTCCCCCTCTCTCTAAGCCAGTGGTCATTGGGCAGTGATCAGGAGCAGGTACCCTGGCTGATTTCCCCTCTCTCTCTCTAACCCAGGGGTCACTGGACTGTGATCAGGAGCAGGAACCCTGGCTGATTTCACCTCTCTCTCTAACCCAGGGGTCACTGGACAGTGATCAGGAGCAAGAACCCTGGCTGATTTCCCCTCTCTCTAACCCAGGGGTCACTGGACAATGATCAGGAGCAGGAACCCTGGCTGATTTCCCCTCTCTCTAACTCAGGGGTCACTGGACAGTGATCAGGAGCAGGAACCCTGGCTGATTTCCCCTCTCTCTAACCCAGGGGTCACTGGACAATGATCAGGAGCAGGAACCCTGGCTGAATTCCCCGCTCTCTAACCCAGTGGTCACTGGTCAGTGATCAGGAGCAGGAACCCTGGCTGATTTCCTCCTCTCTCTAACCCAGGAGTCACTGGGCAGTGATCAGGAGCAGGAACCCCGGCTGATTTCCCCCTCTCTCTAAACCAGGGGTCACTGGGCAGTGATCAGGAGCAGGAACCCTGGCTGATTTCCCCTCTTTCCAACCCAGGGGTCACTGGGCAGTGATCAGGAGCAGGAACCCTGGCTGATTTCCCCTCTCTCTAACCCAGGAGTCACTGGACAGTAATCAGGAGCAGGAACCCTGGCTGATTTCCCATCTCTCTCTAACCCATGGGTCACTGGACAGTGATCAGGAGCAGGAATCCTGGTTGATTTCCCATCTCTCTAACACAGAGATCACTGGATAGTGATCAGGAGCGGGATAAGCATGGGATTGATCCGGGGCAATGGGGAGTGAGCGTGGCAGTAGGATTAGTTTGTGATTGATACAGGGCTAGAGGAGAGAGCTGGGCAGTGGGATTAGTTTGGGATTGATACAGGGCTATGGGGAGAGAGGGTGCAGTGGGATTAGTTTGGATATAACACAGGGCTATGGGGTGAAAGCAGGGCAGTGGACTTACGTTGGGGATTGATACAGGGCTATGGGGAGAGAGCGGGGCAGTGGGATTTGTTTGGGATTGATACAGGGCTATGGGGAGAAAGCGGGGCAGTGGGATTAATTTGGGGATTGATACAGGGCTATGGGGAGAAAGCGGGGCAGTGGGATTTGTTTGGATATAACACAGGGCTATGGGGAGAAAGCGGGCAGTGGCATTTGTTTGGCTATAACACAGGGCTATGGGGAGAAAGCGGGCAGTGGGCTTACGTTGGGGATTGATACAGGGCTATGGGGAGAGAGCAGGGCAGTGGAAATAGTTTGTGATTGATACAGGGCTATGGGGAGAAAGCAGGGCAGTGGGATTAGTTTGGGGATTGATACAGGGCTATGGGGTGAGAGCAGGGCAGTCTGATTAGTTTGGGATTGATACAGGGTTATCGGGAGCGAGTGAGGCATTGGGAATAGTTTGGGATTGATACAGGGCTATGGGGAGAGAGCGGTGCAGTGGGATTTGTTTGGATATAACACAGGGCTATGGGGAGAAAGCAGGGCAGTGGACTTATGTTGGGGATTGATACAGGGCTATGGGGAGAGAGCGGAGCTGTGGGGTTTGTTTCGGATTGATACAGAGCTATGGGGAGAAAGCGGGGCAGTGGGATTAATTTGGGGATTGATACAGGGGTATGGGGAGAAAGCGGGGCAGTGGGATTAGTTTGGATATAACACAGGGCTATGGGGAGAAAGCGGGCAGTGGGATTTGTTTGGATATAACACAGGGCTATGGGGAGAAAGCGGGCAGTGGGCTTACGTTGGGGATTGATACAGGGCTATGGGGAGAGAGCGCGGCAGTGGGATTAGGCTGGGGACTGATACAGGGCTATGGGGAGAGAGCAGGGCAGTGGGATTAGGTTGGGGATTGATAAAGGGCTAACAGGAGAGAGCAGGGCAGTGGGATTAGTTTGGGACTGAGACAGAGGGTTGTCAAGTAGCTGTTCCCAGTCCACTTTGGACAGTTCCTGCCTTATCATATTAAAGTCGGCCTGTTGTTTGCTAAATTTCCGCACTGAACTCACGGTTAATCTGCTTTATCAAAACGTGCCTGGATCTCCTGGTATATTTCAATACTGAACCTCGGTAGATTAAATAAAAGTGTTACCGTGATTTGATTTAAATGAAGAGGAGGGATTCACATGCGGATGAATGTTGGTCTGCAGATATCTGGGTACACCTTAGAAAAATGAAGCAAATAAAAGACAATTAAAGTCTGTTCTGGGTATTCCTACTGAGATTTGAATGAATTTTAGGCCGTGAGACTCACTGTCTTATACACAGGAGAGAAGGATTACATCAAACAAAGATAATGGCCCTGAAATCATGGTCTCCGTACCAATGACTTAGGCCTTGGTAGAGGCCCCGCAAGTTCCGTGTTTCCGTCTGCGCTGTGTATGCGCTGAATCCCCGGACTTGCAATCTATCAAGGTTTGCTACAGAATCGATAGAGTAAAGCTGTCTTTAAACCAGCCCATCAAAAACTCCCAGGGCAGGAACAACACAGGTTAGATACAGAGTGAAGCTCCCTCTACACTGTCCCATCAAACACTCCCAAGGCAGGTACTGCACGGGTTAGATACAGACAAAAAGCTCCCTCTACACTGTCCCATCAAACATTCCCAAGGCAGGTGCTGCACGGGTTAGATATATATAGCAATGCTCCCTCTACACTGTCCCATCAAACACTCCCAGGACTATGGGGAGAGAACGTGGCAGTGGGGTTAGTTTGGGATTGATGCAGGGCTATGGGGAGAGAGTGGGGCAGTGGGATTAGTTTGGGATTGATTCAGGGCTATGGGGGGAGAGCAGAGCAGTGGGATTAGTTTGGGATCAAGACAGAGCTATGAGGGGAAAGCGAGGCAGTGGGATTACTTTGGGATTGATACAGGGCTTTGGGGAGAGAGCGGGGCAGTGGGATTAGATTGGGGATTGATACAGGGCTACGGGGAGTCAGCAGGGCAGTGGGATTAGTTTGGGGATTGATACAGGGTATGGGGAGAGAGCGGGGCAGTGGGATTAGTTTGGGGATTGATACAGGGCTATGGGGAGAGAGCAGGGCAGTGGGATTAGTTTGGGGATTGATACAGGGCTATGGGGAGAGAGTGGGGCAGTGGGATTAGTTTGGGATTGATTCAGGGCTATCGGGAGTGAGCGGGGCACTGGGATTAGTTTGGGATTGATACAGGACTATGGGGAGAGAGTGGGGCTTTGGGATTAGTTTTGGATTGATACAGGGCTATCGGGAGTGAGCGGGGCACTGGGATTAGTTTGGGATTGATCCAGGACTATGGGGAGAGAGTGGGGCTTTGGGATTAGTTTTGGATTGATACAGGGCTATCGGGAGTGAGCGGGGCACTGGCATTAGTTTGGGATTGATACAGGGCTATGGGGAGTGAGCGGGGCAGTGGGATTAGTTTGCGGATTGATACAGGGCTATGGGGAGAGAGCGGGGCAGTGGGATTAGTTTGGGGATTGATACAGGGCTATGGGGAGAGAGCGGGGAAGTTTGATTAGTTTGGGGATTGATACAGGGCTATGTAGAGAGCGGGGCAGTGGGATTAGTTTGGGATTGATACAGGGCTATCGGGAGAGATCGGGGCAGTGGGATTAGTTTGAGATTGATACAGGGCTATGGGGAGAGAGCGGGGTCGTGGGATTAATTTGGGATTGATACAGGGCTATGGGGAGAGATCGGGGCAGTGGGATTAGTTTGGGATTGATACAGGGCTATGGGGAGAGAGCGGGGCAGTGGGATTAGTTTGGGATTTGATACAGGGCTATGGGGTGAGAGCGGGGCAGTGTGATTTGTTTGTGATTGCGACAGGGCTATGGGGAGAGTGCGGGGCAGTGGGATTAATTTGGGATTGATACAGAGCTATGGGGAGAGAGCGGGGCAGTGGGATTAGGTTGGGGACTGATACAGGGCTATGGGGAGAGAGCGAGGCAGTGGGATTCGGTTGGCGATTGATAAAGGGCTAACAGGAGAGAGCAGGGCAGTGGGATTAGTTTGGGGCTGAGACAGAGGGTTGTCAAGTAGCTGTTCCTAGTCCACTTTGGACAGATCCTGCCTTAAAATCGGCCTGTTGTTTGCTAAATTTCCCCACTGAACTCATTGTTAATCTGCTTTATCAAAACGTGCCTGGATCTCCTGGTATATTTCAATACTGAACCTCGGTAGATTAAATAAAAGTGTTACCGTGATTTGATTTAAATGCAGAGGAGGGATTCACATGCGGATGAATGTTGGTCTGCAGATATCTGGGTACACCTTAGAAAAATGAAGCAAATAAAAGACAATTAAAGTCTGTTCTGGGTATTCTTACTGAGATTTGAATGAATTTTAGGCCGTGAGACTCACTGTCTTATACACAGGAGTGAAGGATTACATCAAACAAAGATAATGGCCCTGAAATCATGGTCTCCGTACCAACGACTTAGGCCTTGGTAGAGGCCCCGCAAGTTCCGTGTTTCCGTCTGCGCTGTGTATGTGCTGAATCCCCGGACTTGCAATCTATCAAGGTTTGCTACAGAATCGATAGAGTAAAGCTCTCTTTAAACCAGTCCATCAAAAACTCCCAGGGCAGGAACAAGACGGGTTAGATACAGAGTGAAGCTCCCTCTACACTGTCCCATCAAACACTCCCAGGACTATGGGGAGAGAACGTGGCAGTGGGGTTAGTTTGGGATTGATGCAGGGCTATGGGGAGAGAGTGGGGCAGTGGGATTAGTTTGGGATTGATTCAGGGCTATGGGGGGAGAGCAGAGCAGTGGGATTAGTTTGGGATTAAGACAGAGCTATGGGGGGAAAGCGAGGCAGTGGGATTACTTTGGGATTAATACAGGGCTATGGGGAGAGAGCGGGGCAGTGGGATTAGATTGGGGATTGATACAGGGCTATGGGGAGTCAGCAGGGCAGTGGGATTAGTTTGGGGATTGATACAGGGTATGGGGAGAGAGCGGGGCAGTGGGATTAGTTTGGGGATTGATACAGGGCTATGGGGAGAGAGCAGGGCAGTGGGATTAGTTTGGGGATTGATACAGGGCTATGGGGATAGAGCGGGGCAGTGGGATTAGTTTGGGATTGATACATGGCTATGGGGAGAGAGCGGGGCATTGGGATTAGTTTGCGATTGATACAGGGCTATGGGGAGAGAGCGGGGCAGTGGGATTAGTTTGGGGATTGAAACAGGGCTCTGGGGAGAGAGCGGGGCATTGGGATTAGTTTGGGATTGATACAGGACTATGGGGAGAGAGTGGGGCTTTGGGATTAGTTTTGGATTGATACACGGCTATCGGGAGTGAGCAGGGCACTGGGATTAGTTTGGGATTGATACAGGACTATGGGGAGAGAGTGGGGCTTTGGGATTAGTTTTGGATTGATACAGGGCTATCGGGAGTGAGCGGGGCACTGGGATTAGTTTGGGATTGATACAGGGCTATGGGGAGTGAGCGGGGCAGTGGGATTAGTTTGCGGATTGATACAGGGCTATGGGGAGAGAGCGGGGCAGTGGGATTTGTTTGGGATTGATACAGGGCTATCGGGAGAGATCGGGGCAGTGGGATTAGTTTGGGATTTGATACAGGGCTATGGGGTGAGAGCGGGGCAGTGTGATTTGTTTGTGATTGCGACAGGGCTATAGGGAGAGTGCGGGGCAGTGGGATTAATTTGGGATTGATACAGAACTATGGGGAGAGAGCGGGGCAGTGGGATTAGGTTGGGGACTGATACAGGGCTATGGGGAGAGAGCGGGGCAGTGGGATTAGGTTGGGGACTGATACAGGGCTATGGGGAGAGAGCGGGGCAGTGGGATTAGGTTGGCGATTGATACAGGGCTATGGGGAGAGAGCAGGGCAGTGGGATTAGTTTGGGACTGAGACAGAGGGTTGTCAAGTAGCTGTTCCTAGTCCACTTTGGACAGATCCTGCCTTAAAATCAGCCTGTTGTTTGCTAAATTTCCCCACTGAACTCATTGTTAATCTGCTTTATCAAAACGTGCCTCGATCTCCTGGTATATTTCAATACTGAACCTCGGTAGATTAAATAAAAGTGTTACCGTGATTTGATTTAAATGCAGAGGAGGGATTCACATGCGGATGAATGTTGGTCCGCAGATGTCTGGGTACACCTTAGAAAAATGAAGCAAATAAAAGACAATTAAAGTCTGTTCTGGGTATTCTTACTGAGATTTGAATGAATTTTAGGCCGTGAGACTCACTGTCTTATACACAGGAGTGAAGGATTACATCAAACAAAGATAATGGCCCTGAAATCATGGTCTCCGTACCAACGACTTAGGCCTTGGTAGAGGCCTCGCAATTTCCGTGTTTCCGTCTGCGCTGTGTATGCGCTGAATCCCCGGACTTGCAATCTATCAAGGTTTGCTACAGAATCGATAGAGTAAAGCTCTCTTTAAACCAGCCCATCAAAAACTCCCAGGGCAGGAACAAGACGGGTTAGATACAGAGTGAAGCTCCCTCTACACTGTCCCATCAAACACTCCCAAGGCAGGTACTGCACGGGTTAGATACAGAGTAAAGCTCCCTCTACGCTGTCCCATCAAACACTCCCAAGGCAGGTACAGCACGGGTTAGATATCGAGTAATGCTCCCTCTACACTGTCCCATCAAACACTCCCAAGGCAGGTACCGCACGGGTTAGATACAGAGTAAAGCTCCCTCTACACTGTCCCATCAAACACTCCCAGGGCAGGTACAGCACGGGTTAGATATAGAGTAAAGCTCCCTCTACACTGTCCCATCAAACACTCCCAAGGCAGGTGCTGCACGGGTTAGATACAGAGTAAAGCTCCCTCTACACTGTCCCATCAAACACTCCCAAGGCAGGTACAGCACGGGTTAGATATAGAGTAATGCTCCCTCTACACTGTCCCATGAAACACTCCCAAGGCAGGTACCGCACAGGTTAGATACAGACAAAAAGCTGCCTCTACACTGTCCCATCAAACATTCCCAAGGCAGGTGCTGCACGGGTTAGATATATATAGTAATGCTCCCTCTACACTGGCCCATCAAACACTCCCAGGGCTATGGGGAGAGAACGTGGCAGTGGGGTTAGTTTGGGAATGATGCAGGGCTACGGGAGGAGAGTGGGGCAGAGGGATTAGTTTGGAATTGATGCAGGGCTATTGGGAAAAGTTTGGGATTGAGGCAGGGCTATGGGGAGAGAGTGGGGCAGTGGGATTAGTTTGCGATTGATTCAGGGCTATGGGGGGAGAGCAGGGCAGTGGGATTAGTTTGGGATCAAGACAGAGCTATGGGGGGAAAGCGAGATAGTGGGATTAGTTTGGGATTGATACAGGGCTATGGGGAGAGAGAGAGGCATTGGGAAAAGTTTGGGATTGATGCAGGGCTATGGGGAGAGAGTTTGGCAGTGGGATTAGTTTGGGATTGATTCAGGGCTATGGGGGGAGTGCAGGGCAGTGGGATTAGTTTGGGATCAAGACAGAGCTATGGGGGGAAAGCAAGGCAGTCGGATTAGTTTCGGGATTGATACAGGGCTATGGGGAGAAAGCGGGGCAGTGGGATTAGTTTGGATATAACACAGGGCTATGAGGAGAAAGCGGGGCAGTGGGATTAGTTTGGATATAACACAGGGCTATGGGGAGAAAGCGGGCAGTGGGATTTGTTTGGATATAACACAGGGCTATGGGGAGTCAGCAGGGCAGTGGGATTAGTTTGGGGATTGATACAGGGCTATGGGGAGAGAGCGGGGCAGTGGGATTATATTGGGGATTGATACAGGGCTATGGGGAGAGAGCGGGGCAGTGGGATTAGTTTGGGATTGATACAGGGCTATGGGGAGAGAGCAGGGCAGTGGAATTAGTTTGGGGATTGAAACAGGGCTATGGGGAGAGAGCGGGGCATTGGGATTAGTTTTGGATTGATACAGGGCTATCGGGAGTGAGCGGGGCACTGGGATTAGTTTGTGATTGATACAGGGCTATGGGGAGTGAGCGGGGCAGTGGGATTATTTTGCGGATTGATACAGGGCTATGGGGAGAGAGCGGGGCAGTGGGATTAGTTTGGGGATTGATACAGGGCTATGGGGAGTGAGCGGGGCAGTGGGAATAGTTTGGGATTGATACAGGGCAATGGGGAGACAGCGGGGCAGTTTGATTAGTTTGGGATTGATACAGGACTATGGGGAGAGAGCGGGACAGTGGGATTAGCTTGGGGATTGATACAGGGCTATGGGGAGAGAGCGGGGCAGTGGGATTAGTTTGGGGATTGATACAGGGCTATGGGGAGTGAGCGGGGCAGTGGGAATAGTTTGGGATTGATACAGGGCTATCCGGAGAGAGCGGGGCAGTGGGATTAGTTTGGGATTTGATACAGGGCTATGGGGTGAGAGCGGGGCAGTGTGATTTGTTTGGGATTGATACAGGGCTATGGGGAGAGTGCAGGGCAGTGGGATTAGTTTGGGATTGATACAGAGCTATGGGGAGAGAGCGGGGCAGTGGGATTAGTTTGGGGATTGATACAGGGCTATGGGGAGAGAGCGGGGCAGTGTGATTAGTTTGGAATTGATACAGGGCAATCGGAAGAGAGCGGGGCAGTGGGATTCGTTTGGGGATTGATACAGGGCTATGGGGTGAGAGCAGGGCAGTCTGATTAGTTTGGGATTGATACAGGGTTATCGGGAGCGAGCGAGGCATTGGGAATAGTTTGGGATTGATACAGGGCTATCGGGAGAGATCGGGGCAGTGTGATTAGTTTGGGATTGATACAGGGCTATGGGGAGGGAGTGGGGCTTTGGGATTAGTTTTGGATTGATACAGGCCTATCGGGAGTGAGCGGGGCACTGGGATTAGTTTGGGATTGATACAGGGCTTTGGGGAGTGAGCGGGGCAGTGGGATTAGTTTGCGGATTGATACAGGGCTATGGGGAGTGAGCGGGGCAGTGGGATTAGTTTGGGATTGATACAGGGCTATAGGGAGAGAGCGGGGCAGTGGGAATAGTTTGGGATTGATACAGGGCTATGGGGAGAGAGCGGGGCAGTTGGATTAGTTTGGGATTGATAAACGGCTATGGGGAGAGAGCGGGGCAATGGGATTAGTTTTGGGGATTGATACAGGGCTATGGGGAGATAGCGGGGCAGTGGGATTAGTTTGGGATTGATGCAGGACTATGGGGAGAGAGCGGGGCAGTGGGATTAGTTTAGGATTGATGTAGGGCTATGGGGGGAGAGCAGGGCAGTGGGATTAGGTTGGGGACTGATACAGGGCAATCGGGAGAGAGCGGGGCAGTGGGATTAGGTTGCGGACTGATACAGGGCTATGGGGAGAGAGCGGGGCAGTGGGATTAGGTTGGCGATTGATAAAGGGCTAACAGGAGAGAGCAGGGCAGTGGGATTAGTTTGGGACTGAGACAGAGGGTTGTCAAGTAGCTGTTCCCAGTCCACTTTGGACAGATCCTGCCTTATCATATTAAAATCGGCCTGTTGTTTGCTAAATTTCCCCACTGAACTCATTGTTAATCTGCTTTATCAAAACGTGCCTGGATCTCCTGGTATATTTCAATACTGAACCTCGGTAGATTAAATAAAAGTGTTACCGTGATTTGATTTAAATGCAGAGGAGGGATTCACATGCGGATGAATGTTGGTCTGCAGATATCTGGGTACACCTTAGAAAAATGAAGCAAATAAAAGACAATTAAAGTCTGTTCTGGGTATTCTTACTGAGATTTGAATGAATTTTAGGCCGTGAGACTCACTGTCTTATACACAGGAGTGAAGGATTACATCAAACAAACATAATGGCCCTGAAATCATGGTCTCCGTACCAATGACTTAGGCCTTGGTAGAGGCCCCGCAAGTTCCGTGTTTCCGTCTGCGCTGTGTGTGCGCTGAATCCCCGGACTTGCAATCTATCAAGGTTTGCTACAGAATCGATAGAGAAAAGCTCTCTTTAAACCAGCCCATCAAAAACTCCCAGGGCAGGAACAACACGGGTTAGATACAGAGTGAAGCTCCCTCTACACTGTCCCATCAAACACTCCCATGGCAGGGACTGCACGGGTCAGATACAGAGTAAAGCTCCCTCTATGCTGTCCCATCAAACACTCCCAAGGCAGGTACAGCACGGGTTAGATATAGAGTAATGCTCCCTCTACACTGTCCCATCAAACACTCCCAAGGCAGGTACCGCACGGGTTAGATACAGACAAAAAGCTCCCTCTACACTGTCCCATCAAACATTCCCAAGGCAGGTGCTGCACGGGTTAGATATATATAGTAATGCTCCCTCTACACTGTCCCATCAAACACTCCCAGGGGTATGGGGAGAGAACGTGGCAGTGGGGTTAGTTTGGGAATGATGCAGGGCTATGGGCAGAGACTGGGGCAGAGGGATTAGTTTGGAATTGATGCAGGGCTATGGGGGGAGAGCAGGGCAGTGGGGTTAGTTTGGGATCAAGACAGAGCTATGGGGGGAAAGCGAGGCACTGGGATTAGTTTGGGATTGATACAGGGCTATGGGGAGAGAGCGGGGCAGTGGGATTAGATTGGGGATTGATACAGGGCTATGGGGAGTCAGCAGGGCCGTGGGATTAGTTTGGGGATTGATACAGGGTATGTGGAGAGAGCGGGGCAGTGGGATTAGTTTGGGGATTGATACAGGGCTATGGGGAGAGAGCAGGGCAGTGGGATTAGTTTGGGGATTGATACAGGGCTATGGGGATAGAGCGGGGCAGTGGGATTAGTTTGGGATTGATACAGGGCTATGGGGAGAGAGCAGGGCAGTGGGATTAGTTTGGGATTGATAAAGGGCTATGGGGAGAGAGCGGGGCAGTGGGATTAGTTTGGGATTGATACAGGGCTATGGGGAGAGAGCGGGGCAGTGGGATTAGTTTGGGGATTGAAACAGGGCTATGGGGAGAGAGCGGGGCATTGGGATTAGTTTGGGATTGATACAGGACTATGGGGAGAGAGTGGGGCTTTGGGATTAGTTTTGGATTCATACAGGGCTATCGGGAGTGAGCGGGGCACTGGGATTAGTTTGGGATTGATACAGGGCTATGGGGAGAGAGCGGGGCAGTGGGATTAGTTTGGGGATTGATACAGGGCTATGGGGAGAGAGCGAGGCATTGGGAATAGTTTGGGATTGATACAGGGCTATTGGGAGAGATCGGGGCAGTGTGATTAGTTTGGGATTGATACAGGGCTATGGGGTTTTGTATATTCCACATGTCCTGTGCTTGAAGTCTCTGACATTGGCCAGACATTGTTTTAGCATTTCATTGTCTTGGGCTGTTTACTATGAACATCTTTACCTGTTTCTGATCTACACAGGATGCAACAGATCAGAAAAACCTCCATTCAACAATGCGAATTCCTGTCTCTGCAAAGACATCATGCTGTTCCACAATGCAGGAATGTCGCAAACAGCTTTTGATAGCTGAGATCAACTTTAACCATTCAAACCTTTCAGGTAAAGAAGCTTCTAGATTCCGAGCCACAAATTGAATCGTTTAAGACAGAAAGAATGTCACAGAAATGTGATTTATTGCTGTTATTTTACAATTTACAAATATACACACAATTTGTGTCACTGAATTATAAACAAAAAGCAGGCAAAGCTATGACTTAACAGAAATAAACACTTGTTTTTCTTCCTGGACAGCAAAACCAGTCAGACTGACTTGCAAATGTTTACTGATATGTTGACGTAAAGATTTATAATTGACCAATTTCGCTTCTAATGTTTTTCTCTCAAACATTCTCCACAATATTAATCCCTGCTCTTGTCACAAGGAGTGTTGAATTATTTTAGGTACTTCGCAATTAAAAGCAGGAAACAAACTTCATTATACTCACAAATTTTAATCTCCTATTTCAAACATTCAAACCAAATCGAATTGTACGTTATCACTTTAATCAATGTATTTTCTGTGTCTCTCTCAATAAACAAAGAGTGGTTTCTTCTAAAGTAGCTTCCTGCAATTTTTATACATCATTACATAACTCTTGCTTCAATTAACACTCCACTAAATGTTTAAGAGGAAATCTATATTTACGTTATTCCTGCGACTTGTTAGGACTATCGAACGAGACATTATAAAATGGTTTGTGTTTTTCCCCTTTCTTGGTTCTCTTCCTAAATGTCTTAATGGTATATTTTTAAAAAGTCATTAAAAAGTAATCTGTAACTCCTACAAATCCTCCCCTACCTTCCCCCTCCACAACACCATGGTTGCAAGTTTGTGTAAAGCTACTCACTTTAGTCAATCACTCAAAATCAAATCTTGAGATATTTCAATTTGAAAACATTTTAACCATTTCAGAGCACTTTAAAAGCGTTTGGACTTCAAGACCTGGTTGAAACTTGTTTAGGTGAGGGGAAAATTGGCTTTTGCTTCAGTCTCTTCCAAAATCATGTTCGAAACTTAGGGGGAGAAAGTGTTTTTTACACTCATTTTTGGTGAAAAGTTCATTAAAAATCGTTAAAATCTTTCAAGTCTCACTGCAGCTTTGACAGAAGAAGTTGCTCCAAGTTTCTCCTTCCCCCTTCAATGCTGTCGTTAAACATCCGACAAAATAAAGTCTAATTCCAAACGGAGCTCCAATCAGAAAGTGAATAAAGTGGTTAAACTTCCTAAGAAGGCGGCGAGGTTATCTATCCCCAGCCTTGGCGATGAGCTGGGATCAGTTTTTGGAGATGTTGTTTCCTCTTTTTCTGTTGCCGTTCCCTCCGTCTCTAAGACTCTGAGGTACAAACGGGGGCACAAACTACTTCCCTTTCTCGCAACATGATTTAAATAACCCTGGCTGATTTCCCTCTCTCTCTAACCCAGGGGTCACTGGACAATGATCAGGAGCAGGAACCCTGGCTGATTTTCCCCTCTCTCTAACCCAGGGGTCACTGGGCAGTGATCAGGAGCAGGAACCCTGCCTGATTTCCCCTCTCTCTAACCCAGGGATCACTGGACAGAGATCAGGAGCACGAACCCTGGCTCATTTCCCCTCTCTCTAACCCACGGGTCACTGGACAATGATCAGGAGCATGAACCCTGGATGGTTCCCCCTCTCTCTAGGTCACTGGATAGTGATCAGGACCTGGAACCCTGGCTGATTTCCCTCTCTCTCTAACCCAGGGGTCACTGGACAATGATCAGGAGCAGGAACCCTGGCTGTTTCCCCTCTCTCTAACCCAGGGGTCACTGGATAGTGATCAGGAGCATGAACCCTGGCTGATTTCCCCTCTCTCTCTAACCCAGGTGTCACTGGACTGTGATAAGGAGCAGGAACCCTGGCTGATTTCACCTGTCTCTCTAACCCAGGGGTCACTGGACTGTGATCAGGAGCAGGAACCCTGGCTGATTTCCCCTCTCTCTCTAAACCAGGGGTCACTGGGCAGTGATCAGGAGCAGGAACCCAGGCTGATTTCCCCTCTCTCTAACCCAGGGGTCACTGGACAGTGATCAGGAGCATGAATCCTGGCTGATTTCCCCTCTCTCTCTAACCCAGAGGTCACTGGGCAGTGATCAGGAGCAGGAACCCTGGCTGATTTCCCCTCTCTCTCTAACCCAGGGGTCACTGGACAGTGATCAGGAGCAGGAACCCTGGCTGATTTCCCCTCTCTCTAACCGAGGGGTCACTGGACTGTGATCAGGAGCAGGAACCCTGGCTGATTTCCCCTCTCTCTCTAACCCAGGGTTCACTGGACTGTAATCAGGAGCAGGAACCCTGGCTGCTTTCATCTCTCTCTAACCCAAGGGTCATTGGACAGTGATCAGGAGCACGAACCCTGGCTGATTTCCCCTCTCTCTAACCCAGGGGTCACTGGACTGTGATCAGGAGCAGGAACCCTGGCTGATTTCCCCTCTCTCTAAACCAGGGGTCACTGGGCTGTGATCAGGAGCAGGAACCCTGGCTGATTTCCCCTCTCTCTAACCCAGGGGTCACTGGGCAGTGATCAGGAGCATGAATCCTGGCTGATTTCCCTCTCTCTCTAACCCAGGGGTCACTGGGCAGTGATCAGGAGCAGGAACCCGGGCTGATTTCCCCTCTCTCTAACCCAGGGGTCACTGGATAGTGATCAGGAGCATGAACCCTGGCTGATTTCCCTCTCTCTCTAACCCAGGGGTCACTGGGCAGTGATCAGGAGCAGGAACCCAGGCTGACTTCCCTTCTCTCTAACCAGGCGTCACTGGATAGTGTTCAGGAGCAGGAACCCTGGCTGATTTCCTCCTCTCTCTAACTCAGGGGTCACTGGATAGTGATCAGGAGCAGGAACCCTGGCTGATTTCCCCTCTCTCTCTAACCCAGAGGTCACTGGGCAGTGATCAGGAGCAGGAACCCTGGCTGATTTCCCCTCTCTCTAACCGAGGGGTCACTGGACTGTGATCAGGAGCAGGAACCCTGGCTGATTTCCCCTCTCTCTCTAACCCAGGGTTCACTGGACTGTAATCAGGAGCAGGAACCCTGGCTGCTTTCACCTCTCTCTCTAACCCAAGGGTCGTTGGACAGTGATCAGGAGCACGAACCCTGGCTGATTTCCCCTCTCTCTAACCCAGGGGTCACTGGACAGTGATCAAGAGCACGAACCCTGGCTGATTTCCCCTCTCTCTCTAACCCAGGGGTCACTGGACAGTGATCAGGAGCAGGAACCCTGGCTGGTTCCCCCTCTCTCTAACTCAGGGGTCACTGGATAGTGATCAGGAGCTGGAACCCGGGCTGGTTTCCCCTCTCTCTAACCCAGGGGTTAATGGACAATGATCAGGAGCAGGAACTCTCGCTGATTTCCCTCTCTCTCTAACCAGGGGTCACTGGATAGTGATCAGGAGCATGAACCCTGGCTGATTTCACCTGTCTCTCTAACCCAGGGGTCACTGGACAATGATCAGGAGCAGGAACCCTGGCTGATTTCCCCTCTCTCTAACCCAGGAGTCACTGGACAGTGATCAGGAGCAGGAACCCTGGCTGGTTCCCCCTCTCTCTAACCCAGGGTTCACTGGACTGTAATCAGGAGCTGGAACCCGGGCTGATTTCCCTCTCTCTAACCCAGGAGTCACTGGACTGTGATCAGGAGCAGGAACCCTGGCTGATTTCCCTCTCTCTCTATCCCAGGGGTCACTGGACTGTGATCAGGAGCAGGAACCCTGGCTGATTTCCTCTCTCTCTAACTCAGGGGTCACTGGGCAGTGATCAGCAGCAGGAACCCAGGCTGATTGCCCTCTCTCTCTCAACCAGGGGTCACTGGACTGTGATCAGGAGCAGGAACCCTGGCTGATTTCCCCTCTCTCTAACCCAGGGGTCACTGGGCAGTGATCAGGAGCAGGAACCCTGGCTGATTTCCCCTCTCTCTAACCCAGGGGTCACTGGGCAGTGATCAGGAGCAGAAACCCTGGCTGATTTCCCCTCTCTAACCCAGGGGTCACTGGACAGTGATCAAGAGCAGGAACCCTGGCTGAATTCCCCTCTCTCTCTAACCCAGGGTTCACTGGGCAGTGATCAGGAGCAGGAACACTGGCTGATTTCCCTCTCTCTCTAACCCAGGGGTCACTGGGCAGTGATCAGGAGCAGGAATCCTGGCTGATTTCACCTCTCTCTAACCCAGGGGTCAGTGGATAGTGATCAGGAGCATGAACCCTGGCTGATTTCCCCTCTCTCTAACCCAGGGTTCACTGGACTGTGATCAGGAGCAGGAATCCTGGCTGATTTCCCTCTCTCTCTAACCCAGGGATCAGTGGATAGTGATCAGGAGCATGAACCCTGGCTGATTTCCCCTCTCTCTAACCCAGGGGTCACTGGACTGTGATCAGGAGCATGAACCCTGGCTGATTTCCCTCTCTCTCTAACCCAGGGTTCACTGTGCAGTGATCAGGAGCAGGAACCCTGGCTGATTTCCCTCTCTCTCTAACCCAGGGGTCACTGGGCAGTGATCAGGAGCTGGAACCCCGGCTGATTTTCCCTCTCTCTAACCCAGGGGTCACTGGACTGTGATCAGGAGCATGAACCCTGGCTGATTTCGCTCTCTCTCTAACCCAGGGGTCACTGGACTGTGATCAGGAGCAGGAACCCTGGCTGATTTCCCTCTCTCTCTAACCCAGGGGTCACTGGACTGTGATCAGGAGCAGGAACCCTGGCTGATTTCCCCACTCTCTAACCCAGGGATCTCTGGATAGTGATCAGGAGCAGGAACCCTGGCTGATTTCCACTCTCTAACCCAGGAGTCACTGGACAGTGATCAGGAGCATGAACCCTGGCTGATTTCCCCTCTCTCTCTAACCCAGGGGTCACTGGACTGTGATCAGGAGCAGGAACCCAGGCTGATTTCCACTCTCTCAACCCAGGGTTCACTGGACAATGATCAGGAGCAGGAACCCTGGCTGATTTCCCCTCTCTCTAACCCAGGGGTCACTGGGCAGTGATCAGGAGCAGGAACCCTGGCTGATTTCACCTCTCTCTCTAACCCAGGGGTCACTGGACAGTGATCAGGAGCAGGAACCCTGGCTGATTTCCCTCTCTCTCTAACCCAGGGGTCACTGGGCAGTGATCAGGAGCAGGAACCCTGGCTGATTTCACCTCTCTCTCTAACCCAGGGGTCACTGGACAGTGATCAGGAGCAGGAACCCTGGCTGATTTCCCTCTCTCTCTAACCCAGGAGTCACTGGGCAGTGATCAGGAGCAGGAACCCTGGCTGATTTCCCCTCTCTCTAACCCAGGGGTCACTGGGCAGTGATCAGGAGCAGGAACCCTGGCTGATTTCCCCTCTCTCTAACCCAGGGGTCACTGGACAGCGATCAGGAGCAGGAACCCTGGCTGATTCCCCCTCTCTCCAAGCCATTGGTCATTGGGCAGTGATCAGGAGCAGGTACCCTGGCTGATTTCCCCTCTCTCTCTAACCCAGGGGTCACTGGACTGTGATCAGGAGCAGGAACCCTGGCTGATTTCACCTCTCTCTCTAACCCAGGGGTCACTGGACAGTGATCAGGAGCAAGAACCCTGGCTGATTTCCCCTCTCTCTCTAACCCAGGGTTCACTGGACTGTAATCAGGAGCAGGAACCCTGGCTGCTTTCACCTCTCTCTCTAACCCAAGGGTCATTGGACAGTGATCAGGAGCACGAACCCTGGCTGATTTCCCCTCTCTCTAACCCAGGGGTCACTGGACTGTGATCAGGAGCAGGAACCCTGGCTTATTTCCCCTCTCTCTCTAACCCAGGGGTCACTGGACAGTGATCAGGAGCAGGAACCCTGGCTGATTTCCCCTCTCTCTCTAACCCAGGGGTCACTGGACAGTGATCAGGAGCAGGAACCCTGGCTGGTTCCCCCTCTCTCTAACTCAGGGGTCACTGGATAGTGATCAGGAGCTGGAACCCGGGCTGGTTTCCCCTCTCTCTAACCCAGGGGTTAATGGACAATGATCAGGAGCAGGAACTCTCGCTGATTTCCCTCTCTCTCTAACCAGGGGTCACTGGATAGTGATCAGGAGCATGAACCCTGGCTGATTTCACCTGTCTCTCTAACCCAGGGGTCACTGGACAATGATCAGGAGCAGGAACCCTGGCTGATTTCCCCTCTCTCTAACCCAGGAGTCACTGGACAGTGATCAGGAGCAGGAACCCTGGCTGGTTCCCCCTCTCTCTAACCCAGGGGTCACTGGACTGTAATCAGGAGCAGGAACCCTGGCTGATTTCCCCTCTCTCTAACCCAGGGTTCACTGGACTGTAATCAGGAGCTGGAACCCGGGCTGATTTCCCCTCTCTCTAACCCAGGAGTCACTGGACAGTGATCAGGAGCACGAACCCTGGCTGATTTCCCTCTCTCTCTCACCCAGGTGTCACTGGACTGTGATCAGGAGCAGGAACCCTGGCTGATTTCCCTCTCTCTCTAAACCAGGGGTCACTGGACTGTGATCAGGAGCAGGAACCCTGTCTGATTTCCCTCTCTCTCTCACCCAGGTGTCACTGGACTGTGATCAGCAGCAGGAACCCTGGCTGATTTCCCTCTCTCTCTAAACCAGGGGTCACTGGACTGTGATCAGGAGCAGGAACCCTGGCTGATTTCCCTCTCTCTCTAACCCAGGGGTCACTGGACAGTGATCAGGAGCAGGAACCCTGGCTGATTTCCCTCTCTCTCTAACCCAGGGGTCACTGGACAGTGATCAGGAGCAGGAACCCTGGCTGATTTCCCTCTCTCTCTAAACCAGGGGTCACTGGACTGTGATCAGGAGCAGGAACCCTGGCTGATTTCCCCTCTCTCTAACCCAGGGGTCACTGGGCAGTGATCAGGAGCAGGAACCCTGGCTGATTTCCCCTCTCTCTAACCCAGGGGTCACTGGGCAGTGATCAGGAGCAGAAACCCTGGCTGATTTCCCCTCTCTAACCCAGGGGTCACTGGACAGTGATCAGGAGCAGGAACCCTGGCTGAATTCCCCTCTCTCTCTAACCCAGGGGTCACTGGGCAGTGATCAGGAGCAGGAACCCTGGCTGATTTCCCTCTCTCTCTCACCCAGGTGTCACTGGACTGTGATCAGCAGCAGGAACCCAGGCTGATTGCCCTCTCTCTCTAAACCAGGGGTCACTGGACTGTGATCAGGAGCAGGAACCCTGGCTGATTTCCCCTCTCTCTAACCCAGGGGTCACTGGGCAGTGATCAGGAGCAGGAACCCTGGCTGATTTCCCCTCTCTCTAACCCAGGGGTCACTGGGCAGTGATCAGGAGAAGAAACCCTGGCTGATTTCCCCTCTCTAACCCAGGGGTCACTGGACAGTGATCAGGAGCAGGAACCCTGGCTGAATTCCCCTCTCTCTCTAACCCAGGGGTCACTGGGCAGTGATCAGGAGCAGGAACCCTGGCTGAATTCCCCTCTCTCTCTAACCCAGGGTTCACTGGGCAGTGATCAGGAGCAGGAACACTGGCTGATTTCCCTCTCTCTCTAACCCAGGGGTCACTGGGCAGTGATCAGGAGCAGGAATCCTGGCTGATTTCACCTCTCTCTAACCCAGGGGTCAGTGGATAGTGATCAGGAGCATGAACCCTGGCTGATTTCCCCTCTCTCTAACCCAGGGTTCACTGGACTGTGATCAGGAGCAGGAATCCTGGCTGATTTCCCTCTCTCTCTAACCCAGGGGTCAGTGGATAGTGATCAGGAGCATGAACCCTGGCTGATTTCCCCTCTCTCTAACCCAGGGGTCACTGGACTGTGATCAGGAGCATGAACCCTGGCTGATTTCCCTCTCTCTCTAACCCAGGGTTCACTGTGCAGTGATCAGGAGCAGGAACCCTGGCTGATTTCCCTCTCTCTCTAACCCAGGGGTCACTGGGCAGTGATCAGGAGCTGGAACCCCGGCTGATTTTCCCTCTCTCTAACCCAGGGGTCACTGGACTGTGATCAGGAGCATGAACCCTGGCTGATTTCGCTCTCTCTCTAACCCAGGAGTCACTGGACTGTGATCAGGAGCAGGAACCCTGGCTGATTTCCCTCTCTCTCTAACCCAGGGGTCACTGGACTGTGATCAGGAGCAGGAACCCTGGCTGATTTCCCCTCTCTCTAACCCAGGGATCTCTGGATAGTGATCAGGAGCAGGAACCCTGGCTGATTTCCCCTCTCTCTAACCCAGGGGTCACTGGGCAGTGATCAGGAGCAGGAACCCTGGCTGATTTCACCTCTCTCTCTAACCCAGGGGTCACTGGACAGTGATCAGGAGCAGGAACCCTGGCTGATTTCCCTCTCTCTCTAACCCAGGGGTCACTGGGCAGTGATCAGGAGCAGGAACCCTGGCTGATTTCCCCTCTCTCTAACCCAGGGGTCACTGGGCAGTGATCAGGAGCAGGAACCCTGGCTGATTTCCCCTCTCTCTCTAACCCAGGGGTCACTGGACAGTGATCAGGAGCAGGAACCCTGGCTGATTTCCCCTCTCTCTCTAACCCAGGGGTCACTGGACAGTGATCAGGAGCAGGAACCCTGGCTGGTTCCCCCTCTCTCTAACCCAGGGATCTCTGGATAGTGATCAGGAGCAGGAACCCTGGCTGATTTCCCCTCTCTCTAACCCAGGGGTCACTGGGCAGTGATCAGGAGCAGGAACCCTGGCTGATTTCACCTCTCTCTCTAACCCAGGGGTCACTGGACAGTGATCAGGAGCAGGAACCCTGGCTGATTTCCCCTCTCTCTCTAACCCAGGGGTCACTGGACAGTGATCAGGAGCAGGAACCCTGGCTGGTTCCCCCTCCCTCTAACTCAGGGGTCACTGGATAGTGATCAGGAGCTGGAACCCGGGCTGGTTTCCCCTCTCTCTAACCCAGGGGTTAATGGACAATGATCAGGAGCAGGAACTCTCGCTGATTTCCCTCTCTCTCTAACCAGGGGTCACTGGATAGTGATCAGGAGCATGAACCCTGGCTGATTTCACCTGTCTCTCTAACCCAGGGGTCACTGGACAATGATCAGGAGCCGGAACCCTGGCTGATTTCCCCTCTCTCTAACCCAGGAGTCACTGGACAGTGATCAGGAGCAGGAACCCTGGCTGGTTCCCCCTCTCTCTAACCCAGGGGTCACTGGACTGTAATCAGGAGCAGGAACCCTGGCTGATTTCCCCTCTCTCTAACCCAGGGTTCACTGGACTGTAATCAGGAGCTGGAACCCAGGCTGATTTCCCCTCTCTCTAACCCAGGAGTCACTGGACAGTGATCAGGAGCACGAACCCTGGCTGATTTCCCTCTCTCTCTCACCCAGGTGTCACTGGACTGTGATCAGGAGCAGGAACCCTGGCTGATTTCCCTCTCTCTCTATCCCAGGGGTCACTGGACTGTGATCAGGAGCAGGAACCCCAGCTGATTTCCTCTCTCTCTAACTCAGGGGTCACTGGGCAGTGATCAGCAGCAGGAACCCAGGCTGATTTCCCCTCTCTCTAACCCAGGGGTCACTGGGCAGTGATCAGGAGCAGGAACCCTGGCTGATTTCCCCTCTCTCTAACCCAGGGGTCACTGGGCAGTGATCAGGAGCAGGAACCCTGGCTGATTTCCCCTCTCTCTAACCCAGGGGTCACTGGGCAGTGATCAGGAGCAGAAACCCTGGCTGATTTCCCCTCTCTAACCCAGGGGTCACTGGACAGTGATCAGGAGCAGGAACCCTGGCTGAATTCCCCTCTCTCTCTAACCCAGGGGTCACTGGGCAGTGATCAGGAGCAGGAACCCAGGCTGATTTCCACTCTCTCTCACCCAGGGTTCACTGGGCAGTGATCAGGAGCAGGAACCCTGGCTGATTTCCCCCTCTCTCTAACCCAGGGGTCACTGGACAGTGATCAGGAGCTGGAACCCGGGCTGATTTCCCCTCTCTCTAACCCAGGAGTCACTGGACAGTGATCAGGAGCACGAACCCTGGCTGATTTCCCTCTCTCTCTCACCCAGGTGTCACTGGACTGTGATCAGGAGCAGGAACCCTGGCTGATTTCCTTCTCTCTCTATCCCAGGGGTCACTGGACAGTGATCAGGAGCAGGAACCCTGGCTGATTTCCCCCTCTCTCTAACCCAGGGGTCACTGGACAGTGATCAGGAGCAGGAACCCTGGCTGATTTCCCTCTCTCTCTATCCCAGGGGTCACTGGACTGTGATCAGGAGCAGGAACCCCAGCTGATTTCCTCTCTCTCTAACTCAGGGGTCACTGGGCAGTGATCAGGAGCAGGAACCCTGGCTGATTTCCCCTCTCTCTAACCCAGGGGTCACTGGGCAGTGATCAGGAGCAGAAACCCTGGCTGATTTCCCCTCTCTAACCCAGGGGTCACTGGACAGTGATCAGGAGCAGGAACCCTGGCTGAATTCCCCTCTCTCTCTAACCCAGGGGTCACTGGGCAGTGATCAGGAGCAGGAACCCAGGCTGATTTCCACTCTCTCTAACCCAGGGTTCACTGGGCATTGATCAGGAGCAGGAATCCTGGCTGATTTCCCCTCTCTCTAACCCAGGGGTCAGTGGATAGTGATCAGGAGCATGAACCCTGGCTGATTTCCCTCTCTCTCTAACCCAGGGGTCACTGGGCAGTGATCAGGAGCAGGAACCCAGGCTGACTTCCCTTCTCTCCAACCAGGCGTCACTGGATAGTGTTCAGGAGCAGGAACCCTGGCTGATTTCCTCCTCTCTCTAACTCAGGGGTCACTGGATAGTGATCAGGAGCAGGAACCCTGGCTGATTTCCCCTCTCTCTCTAACCCAGAGGTCACTGGGCAGTGATCAGGAGCAGGAACCCTGGCTGATTTCCCCTCTCTCTAACCGAGGGGTCACTGGACTGTGATCAGGAGCAGGAACCCTGGCTGATTTCCCCTCTCTCTCTAACCCAGGGTTCACTGGACTGTAATCAGGAGCAGGAACCCTGGCTGCTTTCACCTCTCTCTCTAACCCAAGGGTCGTTGGACAGTGATCAGGAGCACGAACCCTGGCTGATTTCCCCTCTCTCTCTAACCCAGGGGTCACTGGACAGTGATCAGGAGCAGGAACCCTGGCTGGTTCCCCCTCTCTCTAACGCAGAGGTCACTGGATAGTGATCAGGAGCTGGAACCCGGGCTGGTTTCCCCTCTCTCTAACCCAGGGGTTACTGGACAATGATCAGGAGCAGCAACTCTCGCTGATTTCCCTCTCTCTCTAACCAGGGGTCACTGGATAGTGATCAGGAGCAGGAACCCTGGCTGATTTCACCTGTCTCTCTAACCCAGGGGTCACTGGAAAATGATCAGGAGCAGGAACCCTGGCTGACTTCCCCTCTCTCTAACCCAGGAGTCACTGGACAGTGATCAGGAGCAGGAACCCTGGCTGGTTCCCCCTCTCTCTAACCCAGGGGTCACTGGACTGTAATCAGGAGCAGGAACCCTGGCGGATTTCCCCTCTCTCTAACCCAGGGTTCACTGGACTGTAATCAGGAGCTGGAACCCGGGCTGATTTCCCCTCTCTCTAACCCAGGAGTCACTGGACAGTGATCAGGAGCACGAACCCTGGCTGATTTCCCTCTCTCTCTCACCCAGGTGTCACTGGACTGTGATCAGGAGCAGGAACCCTGGCTGATTTCCCTCTCTCTCTATCCCAGGGGTCACTGGACAGTGATCAGGAGCAGGAACCCTGGCTGATTTCCCCCTCTCTCTAACCCAGGGGTCACTGGACAGTGATCAGGAGCAGGAACCCTGGCTGATTTCCCTCTCTCTCTATCCCAGGGGTCACTGGACAGTGATCAGGAGCAGGAACCCTGGCTGATTTCCCCCTCTCTCTAACCCAGGGGTCACTGGACAGTGATCAGGAGCAGGAACCCTGGCTGATTTCCCTCTCTCTCTATCCCAGGGGTCACTGGACTGTGATCAGGAGCAGGAACCCCAGCTGATTTCCTCTCTCTCTAACTCAGGGGTCACTGGGCAGTGATCAGGAGCAGGAACCCTGGCTGATTTCCCCTCTCTCTAACCCAGGGGTCACTGGGCAGTGATCAGGAGCAGAAACCCTGGCTGATTTCCCCTCTCTAACCCAGGGGTCACTGGACAGTGATCAGGAGCAGGAACCCTGGCTGAATTCCCCTCTCTCTCTAACCCAGGGGTCACTGGGCAGTGATCAGGAGCAGGAACCCAGGCTGATTTCCACTCTCTCTAACCCAGGGTTCACTGGGCAGTGATCAGGAGCAGGAACCCTGGCTGATTTCCCTCTCTCTCTAACCCAGGGGTCACTGGGCATTGATCAGGAGCAGGAATCCTGGCTGATTTCCCCTCTCTCTAACCCAGGGGTCAGTGGATAGTGATCAGGAGCATGAACCCTGGCTGATTTCCCCTCTCTCTAACCCAGGGGTCACTGGACTGTGATCAGGAGCATGAGCCCTGGCTGATTTCCCTCTCTCTCTAACCCAGGGTTCACTGTGCAGTGATCAGGAGCATGAACCCTGGCTGATTTCCCTCTCTCTCTAACCCAGGGGTCACTGGACTGTGATCAGGAGCATGAACCCTGGCTGATTTCCCTCTCTCTCTAACCCAGGGGTCAATGGGCAGTGATCAGGAGCAGGAACCCTGGCTGATTTCCCCTCTCTAACCCAGGAGTCACTGGACAGTGATCAGGAGCAGGAACCCTGGCTGATTTCCCCTCTCTCTAACCCAGGGGTCACTGGGCAGTGACCAGCAGCAGGAACCCTGGTTGATTTCCCCTCTCTCTAACCCAGGGATCTCTGGATAGTGATCAGGAGCAGGAACCCTGGCTGATTTCCCCTCTCTAACCCAGGAGTCACTGGACAGTGATCAGGAGCATGAACCCTGGCTGATTTCCCCTCTCTCTCTAACCCAGGGGTCACTGGACTGTGATCAGGAGCAGGAACCCAGGCTGATTTCCACTCTCTCAAACCAGGGTTCACTGGACAATGATCAGGAGCACGAACCCTGGCTGATTTCCCCTCTCTCTCTAACCCAGGTGTCACTCGACTGTGATCAGGAGCAGGAACCCTGGCTGATTTCCCCTCTCTCTAACCCAGGGGTCACTGGACTGTGATCAGGAGGAGGAACCCTGGCTGATTTCCCTCTCTCTCTAACCCAGGGGTCACTGGACAGTGATCAGGAGCAGGAACCCTGGCTGATTTCCCCTCTCTCTAACCCAGGGGTCACTGGGCAGTGATCAGGAGCAGGAACCCTGGCTGATTTCACCTCTCTCTCTAACCCAGGGGTCACTGGACAGTGATCAGGAGCAGGAACCCTGGCTGATTTCCCTCTCTCTCTAACCCAGGGGTCACTGGGCAGTGATCAGGAGCAGGAACCCTGGCTGATTTCACCTCTCTCTCTAACCCAGGGGTCACTGGACAGTGATCAGGAGCAGGAACCCTGGCTGATTTCCCTCTCTCTCTAACCCAGGGGTCACTGGGCAGTGATCAGGAGCAGCAACCCTGGCTGATTTCCCCTCTCTCTAACACAGGGGTCACTGGGCAGTGATCAGGAGCAGGAACCCTGGCTGATTTCCCCTCTCTCTAACCCAGGGGTCACTGGACAGCAATCAGGAGCAGGAACCCTGGCTGATTCCCCCTCTCTCTAAGCCAGCGGTCATTGGGCAGTGATCAGGAGCAGGGACCCTGGCTGATTTCCCCTCTCTCTCTAACCCAGGGGTCACTGGACTGTGATCAGGAGCAGGAACCCTGGCTGATTTCACCTCTCTCTCTAACCCAGGGGTCACTGGACAGTGATCAGGAGCAAGAACCCTGGCTGATTTCCCCTCTCTCTAACCCAGGGGTCACTGGACAATGATCAGGAGCAGGAACCCTGGCTGATTTCCCCTCTCTCTAACTCAGGGGTCACTGGACAGTGATCAGGAGCAGGAACCCTGGCTGATTTCCCCTCTCTCTAACCCAGGGGTCACTGGACAATGATCAGGAGCAGGAACCCTGGCTGATTTCCCTCTCTCTCTAACCCAGGAGTCACTGGACAGTGATCAGGAGCAGGAACCCTGGCTGATTTCCCCTCTGTCTAACCCAGGGGTCACTGGACAATGATCAGGAGCAGGAACCCTGGCTGATTTCCCCTCTCTCTAACCCAGGAGTCACTGGACAGTGATCAGGAGCAGGAACCCTGGCTGGTTCCCCCTCTCTCTAACCCAGGGGTCACTGGACTGTAATCAGGAGCAGGAACCCTGGCTGATTTCCCCTCTCTCTAACCCAGGGTTCACTGGACTGTAATCAGGAGCTGGAACCCGGGCTGATTTCCCCTCTCTCTAACCCAGGGGTCACTGGACAGTGATCAGGAGCAGGAACCCTGGCTGATTTCCCCCTCTCTCTAACCCAGGGGTCACTGGACAGTGATCAGGAGCTGGAACCCGGGCTGATTTCCCCTCTCTCTAACCCAGGAGTCACTGGACAGTGATCAGGAGCACGAACCCTGGCTGATTTCCCTCTCTCTCTCACCCAGGTGTCACTGGACTGTGATCAGGAGCAGGAACCCTGGCTGATTTCCTTCTCTCTCTATCCCAGGGGTCACTGGACAGTGATCAGGAGCAGGAACCCTGGCTGATTTCCCCCTCTCTCTAACCCAGGGGTCACTGGACAGTGATCAGGAGCAGGAACCCTGGCTGATTTCCCTCTCTCTCTATCCCAGGGGTCACTGGACTGTGATCAGGAGCAGGAACCCCAGCTGATTTCCTCTCTCTCTAACTCAGGGGTCACTGGGCAGTGATCAGGAGCAGGAACCCTGGCTGATTTCCCCTCTCTCTAACCCAGGGGTCACTGGGCAGTGATCAGGAGCAGAAACCCTGGCTGATTTCCCCTCTCTAACCCAGGGGTCACTGGACAGTGATCAGGAGCAGGAACCCTGGCTGAATTCCCCTCTCTCTCTAACCCAGGGGTCACTGGGCAGTGATCAGGAGCAGGAACCCAGGCTGATTTCCACTCTCTCTAACCCAGGGTTCACTGGGCATTGATCAGGAGCAGGAATCCTGGCTGATTTCCCCTCTCTCTAACCCAGGGGTCAGTGGATAGTGATCAGGAGCATGAACCCTGGCTGATTTCCCCTCTCTCTAACCCAGGGGTCACTGGACTGTGATCAGGAGCATGAGCCCTGGCTGATTTCCCTCTCTCTCTAACCCAGGGTTCACTGTGCAGTGATCAGGAGCATGAACCCTGGCTGATTTCCCTCTCTCTCTAACCCAGGGGTCACTGGACTGTGATCAGGAGCATGAACCCTGGCTGATTTCCCTCTCTCTCTAACCCAGGGGTCAATGATCAGGAGCAGGAACCCTGGCTGATTTCCCTCTCTCTCTAACCCAGGGGTCAATGGGCAGTGATCAGGAGCAGGAACCCTGGCTGATTTCCCCTCTCTCTAACCCAGGGGTCACTGGACTGTGATCAGGAGCAGGAACCCTGGCTGATTTCCCCTCTCTCTAACCCAGGGGTCACTGGGCAGTGACCAGCAGCAGGAACCCTGGTTGATTTCCCCTCTCTCTAACCCAGGGATCTCTGGATAGTGATCAGGAGCATGAACCCTGGCTGATTTCCCCTCTCTCTCTAACCCAGGGGTCACTGGACTGTGATCAGGACCAGGAACCCTGGCTGATTTCACCTCTCTCTAACCCAGGGATCTCTGGATAGTGATCAGGAGCAGGAACCCTGGCTGATTTCCCCTCTCTAACCCAGGAGTCACTGGACAGTGATCAGGAGCATGAACCCTGGCTGATTTCCCCTCTCTCTCTAACCCAGGGGTCACTGGATTGTGATCAGGAGCAGGAACCCAGGCTGATTTCCACTCTCTCAACCAGGGTTCACTGGACAATGATCAGGAGCACGAACCCTGGCTGATTTCCCCTCTCTCTCTAACCCAGGTGTCACTCGACTGGGATCAGGAGCAGGAACCCTGGCTGATTTCCCCTCTCTCTAACCCAGGGGTCACTGGACTGTGATCAGGAGGAGGAACCCTGGCTGATTTCCCTCTCTCTCTAACCCAGGGGTCACTGGACAGTGATCAGGAGCAGGAACCCTGGCTGATTTCCCCTCTCTCTAACCCAGGGGTCACTGGGCAGTGATCAGGAGCAGGAACCCTGGCTGATTTCACCTCTCTCTCTAACCCAGGGGTCACTGGACAGTGATCAGGAGCAGGAACCCTGGCTGATTTCCCTCTCTCTCTAACCCAGGGGTCACTGGGCAGTGATCAGGAACAGGAACCCTGGCTGATTTCACCTCTCTCTCTAACCCAGGGGTCACTGGACAGTGATCAGGAGCAGGAACCCTGGCTGATTTCCCCTCTCTCTAACACAGGGGTCACTGGGCAGTGATCAGGAGCAGGAACCCTGGCTGATTTCCCCTCTCTCTAACCCAGGGGTCACTGGACAGCAATCAGGAGCAGGAACCCTGGCTGATTCCCCCTCTCTCTAAGCCAGTGGTCATTGGGCAGTGATCAGGAGCAGGGACCCTGGCTGATTTCCCCTCTCTCTCTAACCCAGGGGTCACTGGACTGTGATCAGGAGCAGGAACCCTGGCTGATTTCACCTCTCTCTCTAACCCAGGGGTCACTGGACAGTGATCAGGAGCAAGAACCCTGGCTGATTTCCCCTCTCTCTAACCCAGGGGTCACTGGACAATGATCAGGAGCAGGAACCCTGGCTGATTTCCCCTCTCTCTAACTCAGGGGTCACTGGACAATGATCAGGAGCAGGAACCCTGGCTGATTTCCCTCTCTCTCTAACCCAGGGGTCACTGGGCAGTGATCAGGAGCAGGAACCCTGGCTGATTTCCCCTCTCTCTAACCCAGGGGTCACTGGGCAGTGATCAGGAGCAGGAACCCTGGCTGATTTCCCCTCTCTCTAACCCAGGGGTCACTGGACAGCGATCAGGAGCAGGAACCCTGGCTGATTCCCCCTCTCTCTAAGCCAGTGGTCATTGGGCAGTGATCAGGAGCAGGTACCCTGGCTGATTTCCCCTCTCTCTCTAACCCAGGGGTCACTGGACTGTGATCAGGAGCAGGAACCCTGGCTGATTTCACCTCTCTCTCTAACCCAGGGGTCACTGGACAGTGATCAGGAGCAAGAACCCTGGCTGATTTCCCCTCTCTCTAACCCAGGGGTCACTGGACAATGATCAGGAGCAGGAACCCTGGCTGAATTCCCCGCTCTCTAACCCAGTGGTCACTGGTCAGTGATCAGGAGCAGGAACCCTGGCTGATTTCCTCCTCTCTCTAACCCAGGAGTCACTGGGCACTGATCAGGAGCAGGAACCCCGGCTGATTTCCCCCTCTCTCTAAACCAGGGGTCACTGGGCAGTGATCAGGAGCAGGAACCCTGGCTGATTTCCCCTCTTTCCAACCCAGGGGTGACTGGGCAGTGATCAGGAGCAGGAACCCTGGCTGATTTCCCCTCTCTCTAACCCAGGAGTCACTGGACAGTAATCAGGAGCAGGAACCCTGGCTGATTTCCCATCTCTCTCTAACCCATGGGTCACTGGACAGTGATCAGGAGCAGGAATCCTGGCTGATTTCCCATCTCTCTAACACAGAGATCACTGGATAGTGATCAGGAGCGGGATAAGCATGGGATTGATCCGGGGCAATGGGGAGTGAGCGTGGCAGTAGGATTAGTTTGTGATTGATACAGGGCTAGAGGAGAGAGCTGGGCAGTGGGATTAGTTTGGGATTGATACAGGGCTATGGGGAGAGAGGGTGCAGTGGGATTAGTTTGGATATAACACAGGGCTATGGGGTGAAAGCAGGGCAGTGGACTTACGTTGGGGATTGATACAGGGCTATGGGGAGAGAGCGGGGCAGTGGGATTTGTTTGGGATTGATACAGGGCTATGGGGAGAAAGCGGGGCAGTGGGATTAATTTGGGGATTGATACAGGGCTATGGGGAGAAAGCGGGGCAGTGGGATTTGTTTGGATATAACACAGGGCTATGGGGAGAAAGCGGGCAGTGGCATTTGTTTGGCTATAACACAGGGCTATGGGGAGAAAGCGGGCAGTGGGCTTACGTTGGGGATTGATACAGGGCTATGGGGAGAGAGCAGGGCAGTGGAAATAGTTTGTGATTGATACAGGGCTATGGGGAGAAAGCAGGGCAGTGGGATTAGTTTGGGGATTGATACAGGGCTATGGGGTGAGAGCAGGGCAGTCTGATTAGTTTGGGATTGATACAGGGTTATCGGGAGCGAGTGAGGCATTGGGAATAGTTTGGGATTGATACAGGGCTATGGGGAGAGAGCGGTGCAGTGGGATTTGTTTGGATATAACACAGGGCTATGGGGAGAAAGCAGGGCAGTGGACTTATGTTGGGGATTGATACAGGGCTATGGGGAGAGAGCGGGGCTGTGGGATTTGTTTCGGATTGATACAGAGCTATGGGGAGAAAGCGGGGCAGTGGGATTAATTTGGGGATTGATACAGGGCTATGGGGAGAAAGCGGGGCAGTGGGATTAGTTTGGATATAACACAGGGCTATGGGGAGAAAGCGGGCAGTGGGATTTGTTTGGATATAACACAGGGCTATGGGGAGAAAGCGGGCAGTGGGCTTACGTTGGGGATTGATACAGGGCTATGGGGAGAGTGCAGGGCAGTGGAAATAGTTTGTGATTGATAAAGGGCTATGGGGAGAGCGCGCGGCAGTGGGATTAGGTTGGGGACTGATACAGGGCTATGGGGAGAGAGCGGGGCAGTGGGATTAGGTTGGCGATTGATAAAGGGCTAACAGGAGAGAGCAGGGCAGTGGGATTAGTTTGGGACTGAGACAGAGGGTTGTCAAGTAGCTGTTCCTCGTCCACTTTGGACAGTTGCTGCCTTATCATA